>NW_024609868.1:72011300-72076710 GCF_016920785.2 Ixodes scapularis
ACACCATAATAAAGCGCCTGGCAAAAAATGAAAAAAAAAAAAATTTGGAGGTGTCAGTGTCCCTTTTAGAAGTAACCCTTGACGTTGATGGCTTGCGAAAGCATTCATCAGTTTTCCCCTCCGCTCAATAGCAGATACAGAAAAAAGAAAGAAAAGAGACAGCTGTCGATCCCCTACTCAACTCGCAATTTGAACAAGCGGCCACGTGACCTGACGCTATTTATATACCGTCGGTGTTCATCATAGTCATGCGCTGGGGCAGTGGTCCTCAACCATCGATGTTTCGCGGACCCCTTGTGGATCGACGGAGATGACGGAGGACCCCGTTCATGGTGAGGGGAGAATAGGTTAAATATAATATTAATACAAAATATGGATATACCTAAGGGCTAGTGTGAAGTATACTTCTTTTATTGACAAACACACAAGAAAACTCGCCTGAAAATTTATTAATTTCTTCTCAATCTGTAAAAAGACGACTTCGATTGCCGGGCTTGACTAATGAGGCGGGCCTCACGGACCCCTAGAATGCCTTCGCGGACCCCTTGCCCCCCCCCCCCCCCCCCCCCCCCCCCCCCCCCGGTTGGTACGCCCATGCTCCAGGGAAAGGGTTTTGTACCCTTGGCGTTCTAAAACCTACCCGCGTCCAGCGTTTTTTAATCTGTGCTGTCACGTGATACGATCCGCCGGAGTAACTCGGATTCATTTGGGTAAGGTTTGGAACACAGCCTATGTATCTTCCTCATGTTTAATTACTGCTACCAACACGCTGGTTTTGTACTTAATTCTGCAGGAAGTCACCGTAACATTGCCAGTAAATGCACAAAAACGACACCGATACAATTATGGTGCAGAATATCACCTCATTTAGTAATAACCGGTAATAACTACCGTATTTTCCGGGCTATAGTCCGCGTACTATACATGTTTAAAAGTTGAAATTTCCGGCTGTGCGGACTATCTACGCGTGCGGATTATACAGGAATTAGGTTTTTCAAGATCGTTTATTATGGCGAGACGTGACGAATTTTGTGCACGAAAGTGTATGTTAATTATGATTTATGCACATCATAGGCTTTATTGTGAGCTACAAAGCAGACATTTGTAAACGTGTGCCGTCTATGAGAAGATTTTCGTGTCGACTAAGCACCAGGTGCGGACTATGCACCGGGTGCGGGCTATCTAAGCAAAATCTCTTATTTTTGACCCCAAATTTCCCCCTGCGGACTGGTAATTCCATTTAACGCTCTCTAGGCGGCACCATTTTGTTCGACCGCAACGCGCTCTCCACACATCCGGGAAGTTCAGCGGTTCGGCGGGGTAAAACGAGAAAGAGGGCACGCGCCCGACTCCGCTAGCAGACGACAAACCGGGAGGTTGCCGTTCTCCATCTTTGGGCTGTATCGGCGGGCTCTACCGAACATCGAACTCTCGCTCGTTACTGCCGTTGTGAAGTGGTTCGCGTTCTTAGAATAGTTGTGGTACTCCAAAATCAGCCTATAGCTCTCTGTTGTTCTATTTTGCTAAATGATCAACTAGCATATCTTTTTTCCGTTACTTAAATAGCAGTTGAGTCAGCCGGCAGTACTACCCTCAACTACTGCTTGTATTGCGGCAGGAGAGCACGTTTTATTTATGATTTCAGACTTCCACTCATGGTCGCTAGAGGCCTACACCAGTACGAACTTTTGTATAGTATAATGTACAGCAACTGGATTTACTTTTCACCAAAGAGACCGGCCAATTTGACACAGTTTTCCTTATTTTTGTCTTCTATTTGCACGCAGATAACAGCGCAATTGGACCCTGTGAGTCTTTTTATCTAGCATAATATTACACGACAACTGGCATACCAAAATCTGCGCTTGAAAGTTCCAAAATGACACGATTTTAAACAGAGAGTTTGCACGCCAGCCGGACGCTAGCTACAGCCCACTCGGCGGAGCGGACGACATTCGGGGTGAGAGGGGGAGTGCATTTTTTTTCTCTTTTACCCTCTCTGCTATGACCCTAATGCCATTTAGCGCTCTCTGGGTGGCACCATTTTGTTCGACAGCAGCGCCCTCTCCATACATCCGGGAAATTCAGCGGGTTCAGCGGGGTAAAACGAGAGAGAGGGCACGCGCCCGACTCTGCTAGCAGACGACAAAACGGGAGGTTGCCATACTCCATCTCTGGGCTGCATCGGCGGGCTGTACGGAAGAAAAGGTGTTCAAAGACAAGTCACGTGAGGCCATAGAAAAACACTTCAAACCTGTTAAGGATGTTTCACTGAACAAGGTAAAATCGGAAACCAAAGCCTTATGTCAGAGGTTGGATCTATCCAGCTTAGGAAAGAAAGTGCTTTCGTCAAAGAATGTTAACCTGGAAGTTTTTTTCGCAGCTAAAACCCACAAGAGTGGGTGTCCGTTCAGAGCTTCAGGGCTATAGTTACGGAGAGGGATTCGTGGCAGGTGGAAGTGGGGGGTTTTCTACGTAAACACCTGACTGCGTTGGATCTAGGGGATCCTTTCCTGGTCAGGAATTCTGAAGAAAATTTAGAGTTCCTACAGGGAGGAGTCCTTAGGGGGACAACCGGTTTCTCAATTGACGTGGAAGACCTTTTTTATTCGGTCCCCCATGAACACCTTTTTGAGGCTGTCAGACTTTGTATTGAGGAAAATGGAGAGGTCCAATTTCGCAATGCGTGTGGTCTCACAGTCGAAGGTTTTTTGGAGCTGCTGAACCACTACCTCAACTCCACTGTCGTTTCCTTCGAGGGAGAGTTGTTTGTGCAGAAACGTGGTATCTGCATCGGTTCCGCTGTAGCACCGGTACTGTGTGACATTTTTCTTGCAAATTGCGACAAGCGTATATCTGAAAAAATTCAACAGAAGGAACATGTTAAAATTTTTCGTTACGTAGACGATTATTTGGTGTGTGTTTCCCGCCCTGTAATTGCGGATGATCAAGCGATCGCGGGTTTTTTAAAACTTTTCGCAAGCTGCGCTTTCGGCTTAAAATTCACCCACGAGACATCGGTTTCTGGTCGGCTGCAGCTTTTGGATCTTGGGTTATATTTCGGTGCGGAGCATACCTGCTGGGCGTATGAGCCCCGTTCCAAGAAAGGAATGTTGCCATTCAGCTCGGCGCACTCCAAGTTAGTGAAGAGGGGCATTGCTTCATCTCGCCTAAGGGCCGCGCTAAAGAAATCGTGCCCCCACCGGATGAAAAACAGTTTTCATTCTCAACTCCGCAGACTTGAAGAGGCAGGGTTCCCCCCTCATGTTCTTCGAGATGTTTCAGAGACTTTAGCAAAAAAGATGAAAAAAGACAACAGCGCAGTGTGCGAAAGGGCTCCCAAGAGGGTACGTAGGCCTGTTGTCTTGCCTTACATTCACAAGATATCCCACAATCTGAAGGTGGCCCATCGCTTTGACATACCAGTCGTTTTTTCAGCACCGAATAAACTACCTTCACTGTGTAAAAAGATAAGCAGATTAGGAGGGGAATCGGATGTGCCACAAGAGTCGTGCAAAAAACGACATGTCACTAAGTTCCGCGAGTGCGCCACCAGTGTCACGTAAAAAATCCCCTTGTCATGTGGTAAGGTGTACGTTGGCCAGACGGGGAGGTGCATTAATGATAGGGTCAGAGAGCATGCGTTGGCGATCAGGCAGTCCCCGTTTGGCCACTTAGCGGTCCACTTTGACCGTTGCGATCGCGGGCCCAACTCGGAAAAGTGCAGCCCCATCTTTGGTGACACCTGTGTCATGGGCCATTACAAACCAAAAACGGCAAGAGAAATTCATGAAGCCTTCCTGATTAGGTCCCACCACGACAATACTTGTATAAGCGCTCCCTCTTTGTCATTGAGTGATAAAGAATTCTACTATTTGAGGAACCAATGACGCTGGCATTTGAGGGGGGTGTGTTTTTAGACCATATCTTTGGTGTTCTGCCAAGTGTGCCTGCTTTTATATTTTAATTTTTTTTTTTTTAATTCTGTCATCCAAATAAACAATTCAGTTGAAAGTTACGCCGCGTCCTGTCTGGTTCTATCTTCGTTTTTGTCCCTGTTGTTTTGGCGTATTACACCATGATGCAAAACCAACTAGCCCAACTCGCATAGACACTAGCCATCCTTATCGTATTTTGTACGAGGGAAACTCGTTTGAATCAGGACAGTCACATCCAGAACAGTGTTCCACATGTTGTTAAAAAAACATGTATATGATATATCTTCAATAATAATGTGAATACAACATGCTAGAAAAATAGAAAAAACGAACGTCCGCCAGGCGCCGCTACGTAAACTTACGTGCGTGTTGTGAGGTGAAGCATCGGGCCTGGACACCCTCTTGGAAAGAAGCTGACAGGCAGTTTGGGCCATAGAGTTATTATAACGTACGCTAGAGAGTCAACTGGCGCTAGTGTCTATGCGACTTCCGTGACGAAAATTGAAGCGGACAGCAACCAGTCTACATTTGCGGTGCGTTTGTGGATTCCTATGGGAAAACGCGCCTGCATTTTGTCTCTTCGACGGAAAACAACACTGAACGCTTTGGTTATTTGGGTAGTACCGAATAGTATGTACCTTGATTAATATTTTAAAATTGTAATTGCTTTAGTTAGCGCACTTTTCTTCACCGGTGAGCGATGCTTAACTTCGCTACATTTCAGTACGAAACATGTATTCCGCAGCAGGTGTGTAAAAACATGCGACGATTCAAAGCAAAATAACAACCGAAAGGAATATAGAGTGTGTTCAAGGCTCGCCAGAATCCCGGTGACGCTTATATATTGCTAATATGCCAGTCCTCTCACTATATGGAAATGACCCTTTTGTGCATGAGCGGATAGAGACATTCAAAACGTAAACAATAAAGTACATGGGCCGTGAAAAGTGTCTCTTCGTATTGTTTTATCTGCCGGATACCTTTAAGCATGCATGCAGACACATGTTCTCAAAGATTTCGAACGTGCGGGTGATATTTTAAACGTAGAACAAGCATCTTCGCGCAGAGCAGAAATAATAAAGCGGTACTTACTTACTTAAAATCGGAATATATTACGTGGCCTTTAATTTATTTTGATCGTGCATACACTGGTAGTTACTGATCCAGTGCGCCGACGTCGTGTTCGCGCGAACAGTGTCCGACAGTGCACATAAATACACGTACGAATCCGTTTTAGCACCGTTTTTAATGCAACGAATTTGAAAGAAGAACGCAGTAACTGACCAATTATTTCATCTGCGTGACTGAGAAATGTTCCAATGCGCCTAGTACGCACGAATTATTCGTGATATTTGCTCTTATAAACGAGCGCAGAGAAAATGCACTCGTTCTTTCCCATAGAAATGCATTACCGGAAGTCATTTTCGGACTGGTTGCTGTCTGCTTCAATTTGCATCATGGAGGGACTTTATTTGCATCAGCACACTAGCGCCACTTGAACCTCTAGCGGAGAGGGTAAAAAGAGAAAAAAAAATGCCCTCTCCCTCTCGCCTGTGTGTCGTCTGCTCCGCCGAGTGGGCAGTGCCTAGCATCCGGCTGGTGTACAAACTCTGTTTAAAATCGTGTCATTTTGGGAATTTCAAGCGCAGATGCGCAGATTTTGGTATGCCAGTTATCGTGTATTACTATGCTAGATAAAAAAAGACTAACAGAGTCCAATTGTGCTTTTACCTGCGTGCAAAAAAAAAAAAAAATAGGGAAAACTGTGTCTGACTGCCCGGTCTCTCCGGCGAAAAGTGAATCCGGTGGCTGTACCTTTTTTACTCTACAAAGTTCGTACTAGGTCTGTTCGATTCGGCCAGAAAGTTCTGAACTAGTTCTGTCCGAGTTCAGAGGAGTGCAGGAGTCGTGCAGCGGCGGCGCAGAACCAGTGCAGCCGCCGAACTAGGACTGGCGCTGTGATCGGCTTTCCGAGCGGAAGCGCTGCATGGGTGTCGTCTGCATCTGTTGGCTCTTGTTTCTCCTCGCCACGTCGGATACGACCTTTATTGAGTCGCGGTTTGATGAGACCATTCGTGTTTCCTTAGTTTTAAAGTATAGTAACGGAATCTTCCCTGTGAATATTTTTTTTATTCGCGGCTACTAAAAACGTTTTCTGCACGAAATGTGTTTCTGTCTGCATTTTTAACGGCTGTTCAGTTCATCTCGTTTCCATAAGCGCTCGTGTCCTTCACATTCATTTAGCATCAGTAGATTCATTCCAAGTCTCCCGAGTTCCGCATTTCGACGATAGGTTCGCGGCATCAGGATGATTTTGCGTCGGGAGTCACTGGCGGCAGCGCGCGGTCGATTACGGTTACCTCGAAGACGAAGGCCTGACGATAGCGTTTTGGCCAATACAGTTATCAACCGTAACTTTGGCGTCAAGCTGAAGCGTTTATGCTGATCCTCAACAAAGACCTGCATGGAACTACCAAGCCAATGCCGATTCTCGGCGCCGTTTTTCCCAGGCCCGTTAGTGGGCGTCCAGATATCAGCGGACAAAGCATGCGGTATCATGCTCATCTGCGGGGCATGCGAGGGTCAATATACTAAATTCCAGACCTCTGCAATGTATCAGAGTCGTCAGAATACATCCAAGAGCAACTGAAGGCGGGGCCTATCAAGAGTGCACTACCTTTCCCGTGTTGCTAAGGAAGAATATCAACACTGTGGATCCCCACATGGCATCAAAAAGAAGCAATTTACGTGAGCCAGTATTCCAACACTTACCACAGGAAGCCAAACCTACACGAGCAGGTGCCTAAACGCTTTCAGAATATCATAATCAATCAAATTCCTACCCCCAGTTATGATATCAATTCCGCGTCCACCGAGGGTACATTATTATCATAAATGAGATGAAATGCAATGTCCGTATCGGCGTTATTGTTAAACATCGCAGACATTTGAGCAAGAGCTGCGAAAAACGGCACCGCGAGCAGAGACGGACGAGGAGTGTCGTCTGCTATCGCCGTCTGCTCTTTTCGTCTGCTTCTGCACGGACGCTGAACTGACTCTGGAGCCGGTGCAAGATTTTGATGAACTGGGTCTGAACTCGTTCAGAACTGGGATGAATCGAACGCGCCAGTGCAACGGCCGTGCAACTTCCGGTTGAATCGAATGCACCAGTTCCTGCACTGCTGAACTAGTTCAGCCAGTTCAGGCGAATCGAACAGACCTACTGACTGGTGTAGGCCTTTAGCGACTATGAGTGGATGTCTGAAATAATAAATAAAAACGTGCTCTCCTGCCGCAATACACGCAGTAGTTGAGGGTAGTACTGCCGGCTGACTCAACTGCTATTTAAGTCACGGAAAAAAGATATGTCAGTTGATCATTTACCGAAGTAGAACAACAGAGACCTCTAGGCTTATTTTGGAGTAGCCATAACTATTCAACACGAACCACTTCACAACGGCAGCCACGAGCGAGAGTTCGATGTTCCGTACAACCCGCCGATACAGGCCAAAGATGGAGCCGTTTTGTCGTCTGCTACAGGAGTCGGGAAGCGTGCCCTCTCTCTCTTTTTACCCCACCGGCCGAACTGGCCGAACCCGCTGAATTTCCCGGATCTTTAGAGAGGGCGCTGTTGTCGAACAAAATGGTGCCGCCCAGAGAGCGCTAAATAAAATGGTCTATAATAACTCTATGGTTTGGGCATCACGTGCTTCAAAAAGGCCAATCAAAAGAAATAACCAAATGGCGCATGCGCATAGAATCTACCAGCTCGGTGGCGCTCTGGGTCGAGGGTAGAAAGGGAAATTTATAAATAGCACTGGGGCGCGCCGTTTTTCGTAGTTGCAGAGCTGGGAGCGGTCGTTGCTTGTCATTGTTACATCGACGGTTTTTTTCACTCCAAAACAAAAAATGCGTGAAATCGTCCATATTCAGGTTGGCCAGTGTGGAAATCAGATCGGCGCAAAGGTATGAATGCTGCGTTTCATTTTAATTAATCTTTCAAACCCTGTCGCTGGCGCTCATTGCGATTTCCGGCTCTGGCAGTTGTTAGGCCTAATCAACCGTCATTCAAACCGTTAGTTGCTAGGTGGCCCGTTTTTAAAATTCGGAGCAACACAGGTGTTACGGGATGCGAACCGAGGGTCCCTTCAATAATTTCCGTCACATTTGTAGCGTTTGCGTGGTGAAATTCGAAGTCTTGCTCAACTAGGCGTGTCCAATGCCAACTTTACCGGTACAGGGCGTCTCCATTATCACCTCATTCGTTCCAGTAACGCCTTTGGTTTGTCGTTCATTTTACGTGCGAACCCCTTTTGTTCTCCGCTTCCGCTGTCTTGAACCTTCTCTCGTTCTATGTAAGTTGGCTCTTAACCTGTTCTTTGTTGGACATTTTTTTTTTTTTTTCTTTTCCCGCCCACGTAACCCCCCCACCTCTTACTCGCCGCTACCTCGTTCCATCGGCGCGCCATTTTAGGCAGTCTCGTCGCCTCTGAAAACGGCCACGTTTTTTCTAGCCTCCTTCATTTCATTTCTGGGCACCGAAGAGCCTGGTTTTAGGGAAGTCCCTTCTGGGGCCTAAACTGTGCGCTGCCTTTTCTCGCGTCTTGATGGGACCGGCGTTCACTCGTGCCCGGAATAACCTCGGTCCGTGAACCCGGCGCTGCCGTTGTGGAATTTCGGGGAGTTCGCTGACCCTCTGGTATATTTTCTTCCTGCAGTTCTGGGAGGTGATCTCCGACGAGCACGGCATCGATCCAACCGGCAGCTACCACGGCGATTCGGACCTTCAGTTGGAAAGAATCAACGTTTACTACAACGAGGCCTCCGGTACTATAGTCTCCTCAGCATAGCCGTTTAAAAATAAAATGAGATGTTTATCGAATTAGTGATTGACGTGCAGTACCTGTCACATTGTGATGCTTTGCAATTAGAATAGTTTACTTCAAGTTTGCAGGCAAGCTGGTTCAATACAGACATGGTAACCCAGGAGTGGGTTACCATGTCAATGTAAAGCTCCAGAAAGCTTTGTGTCTATCCCATCTTTCCCCCCGCTTGTGGGTTACCATGACAGTTAATTAACACTCGAATGCATCAATTAGGTCAAATCGTGGATAATGTTGAAAATTTACTGTTTTATTTCAGTTGTCTCATATGCCCATTGTTTAAGTCTGCAAGCTTTCAATTGAAATGTGGTCCGTGTTAACCTTTTTTTTCTTGCCTTGAAGGTGGCAAGTATGTGCCTCGTGCCATCCTTGTTGACCTTGAGCCGGGAACCATGGACTCGGTACGGTCTGGACCCTTTGGCCAGCTCTTCCGGCCAGACAACTTTGTGTTTGGTGAGCATTTTTCCCTTTCTGCCAGGCAGACAACCTACATGGTGTCTGGTACTAGCGGTAATGTGCCGATTGGTGTGCTCCAGTCTTCACTCCCCAATGAGCAGGGTAGAGTAGTGAAGTCGCAAATTAAATGTAGAACTTCTACGTTGTTTGCAGATGCTAAGCTTGCAGAATTTCATTCAGATAGGAGTTCGGAAGAAAACATGACAGCTGAAAGAGCAGTATTTACTTGGCAACTCATTAGTTTTTCAGGCACATGGTTACCGCACCGAGGCAATGCGCTTGTAAAATCACTTGCATGTTCAAATGCTCCAGTGCCGCTTTTTGCCAGGTGCGAGCGTTGCATAGTTATATCTCACAAACACGCTTGTGCCTCCTGGTAAAGTGAAACTTGCTTATTGGCCACTGAGCAATGAGATAGATTGCGACTACCCACACCTCGGCCCTTGAAGCCCGAGCTATAGGATGTTCTATCACGCAGAAAATGGGTTCCTAGTGTCCTTTCATTCCCTCGCACTCTCCCTGCTGGAGGGGGTGTCTGATCTACTCCCTCATGTGGGAGTTTCCTTCTTTCTGGCTACTTGTCAGTGACTACAGCGTTTGAGTGGACATTTCATGAAACCTGGGTTGTTAATTTCTGCATAGTTATTGGATTGAGTGTTCGGCTACGGAATGTACAGGCAGTGTTCAAAGTGGCGCGAGGTTGTGGGCCACCTTATGTGTTTGTCCTGACGGGGTGCTTGGTCCGTACAGGCCAGAGTGGTGCCGGCAACAACTGGGCCAAGGGCCACTATACAGAGGGTGCGGAACTGGTGGACTCTGTCCTGGACGTAGTGCGCAAAGAGGCAGAGGGCTGCGACTGCCTGCAGGGCTTCCAGCTGACCCACTCCCTGGGTGGGGGCACTGGCTCTGGCATGGGCACCCTGCTCATCTCAAAGATCAGGGAAGAGTACCCGGACAGGATCATGAACACCTTCAGCGTGGTGCCTTCCCCCAAGGTCTGTCCTCCCAGTCCCACTGTCCTTTTATCACAAAGTATAGGGTACTGGCCAGCGACAATCGGGCTAGGGCTGCAGCGAAGCAATGCATGGAACCTTGAATATGTTACTGTATCTAGGGGTTGCATGGGACTGCCAGATCATGTATTGTCGCGAAGCGGCAGTCTGTATCGTGCCTTAGCGTGCTGCTGCACCCCATGCTGTAGCTTACTCCTTTCAACTGGCATTGAACTGGATCCACTTGTATTGCTGCTGCCTGTACCACTTTATAAAGGAGTTCATGGTTTTCTTTTTTTAGGTTTCGGACACCGTGGTGGAGCCTTACAACGCCACCTTGTCTGTGCACCAGCTAGTGGAAAACACGGATGAGACCTTCTGCATCGACAATGAGGCCCTCTACGACATCTGCTTCCGCACCCTGAAGCTCACCACACCCACCTACGGCGACCTTAACCACCTGGTCTCTGCGACCATGTCCGGTGTTACCACCTGCCTTAGGTTAGTCCTAACTCTTCGAAAGTGGACGGTATAAGGCTTTCTTATCGGGTTCTGGAGCCATTGGCTGAAACCTCGCGGGAGATTCCCAGATGTCTATGGTCTTTCGCAGGTACAGTTGCTGACCGATTTTTAATGAAGGCGTTGACGAAGCGCAGCACAGTGATCAAAAAAGATGTCAACAAACTAGTGAAGTGAACAATATAGAGGGGAAGTTGCCCGAGAACTAAAGTTGGATGGATGGGGTTTATTTGCATGCCTGCAAACAGCCAAGTGGCCTGAACAGCAGTGCAGATATATAAAAGTATGGGATAAAAACACATTTGGGCGGAAATGGCCGTTTCAACAGAAAAGGCAGCGAGAGTCTGTTGTAGGCATGTCATTGGCAGTGATGTGATTGCTGCGCTAAGGGGCTAACCTTGCTACATCCTGCATAAATTTTGCCTAAATATGGGCAATCTGTGCCAAGCCTGCGCCAAAGTACCAGTTTTGGTCGCCTTTCAAAACTGAAACGAAACTGAGTACCGTAATAGAGCATGCGTGGCTAGGTGGCGCAAGCAGCCGCCCGACACAAAGTACCTTGCATCAATCGTGGCATTGTAACCCTGGAGCCGGGGAAAAGATTGGACGTAGGACAAAGAACCGGCTCGCCTGCACCCTTGCTTTAGTTACATCAATCGTCCATCCGGTCTCGCATAGCTTTCCCCGCCGTCTCTTCTTTCGCGGTCTCGTGAATCTCGTCTCGAGTCTTTTTTTTTTTTTTTTTCTTTTAATTTTTTAAACGATAGATGCGGGCGCGTGCGGACGCTCCGACGCTAATGTGCTGGGTACCAGCCATGCAGTCACGCTGTGAAACTAAATTACGTTAGAGTAAAACGAAATTACGTTAAAAAGTTGGAGAAATCCTGAATTTCTCCGACTTTTTTCCCATGGGTTGTACATATCTATTGGAGTGAGCTCGGGGTTCGTGGTCCCTGTTAAGTACTGCATCCTTATGCAGTGCCAGTATCGTTTGGGGCAATGTGCTAGTGATAGTACCATTGACTTTGTTCAATCACTAGTGCCACGTCCTCTGTCCAAATTGTTGCACCGCTCCCCTTTCTTAATGGCCAGCTTTTCGTTTCGCAGGTTCCCCGGCCAGCTAAATGCCGACCTGCGCAAACTGGCAGTGAACATGGTGCCCTTCCCACGGCTGCACTTCTTCATGCCCGGCTTCGCCCCCCTGACGTCTCGCGGCAGCCAGCAATATCGGGCCCTGACCGTGCCAGAGCTGACCCAGCAGATGTTCGATGCCAAGAACATGATGGCCGCCTGCGACCCCCGCCACGGCCGCTACCTCACGGTGGCTGCCATCTTCCGCGGGCGCATGAGCATGCGAGAGGTGGACGAGCAGATGCTCAATGTGCAGAACAAGAATTCCAGCTACTTCGTGGAGTGGATCCCGAACAATGTCAAGACCGCCGTCTGCGACATTCCGCCCCGTGGCCTCAAGATGTCTGCCACCTTCATTGGCAACAGCACTGCCATCCAGGAGCTGTTTAAAAGAATCTCGGAGCAGTTCACTGGTGAGTATCAGTTCTTTGAACTAGGTGCACCGGATTAGCCACGCTTTGGAGTACAGACCATTATGCAGTCTTTTAAAGTTGCAAGTTGTGTGCAGCGTAAGTGTCTTATTCGTGGAGGTAGGAAGTTTCGGGAGGTGACATGACTCCACCAGAGGTGAAGCCAGCAATGTGAAGGGACTTACCCCCAACAATGACCCAAAGACTATTTGACGAAAGGGGGATCCAAAACGGGTGTTTCGGCTCTCCTTTTCGGCCAATGGCGTCCCTTAGTTTTAGTCATTGTTGTCCCTCCATACTTGTTGTCCCTCCACACCATGCCACCAAAGGCTTCACCTTTGGTGGCATGGTGTTACATCCAGAAGCTTGCCTCCATGCCCTTACCAGCAATTCTAGGTTGTCTCAAGCTGTCTCCTAATGGCCTGCACACCTTTCCTTGCAGCCATGTTCCGTCGCAAGGCTTTCCTCCACTGGTACACCGGAGAGGGCATGGATGAGATGGAGTTCACGGAGGCAGAGTCCAACATGAATGACCTGGTGTCCGAGTACCAGCAGTACCAAGAGGCCACGGCCGACGACGAAGGGGAGTTCGACGAGGACGAAGATGCCCAGGCAGAGGCTTGAACAGCTTTGCTCTCTACCGTTTAGCTAACCAAGCGTTACAAGTGCATCCATTGCATCCTTAAATTGTCACTTGCCTCTTTTGTACAATTTGTTTTCATTGTGCAAGTCTTCAAATTGGTTTTTCACTTGTTCCTCTTCCTCTTTTCGGACAAATAAAAGCCTTGTTTGTTCGAACGTTGTGTTTCAGTGTCGTACACCCTTTTGATAGCTGCTGCTTTTTAGCAATGTGCATGGGGAGAATTGACTTCTCTTTACTAAGAGAACAGTTACTGGCTGTGATGGGCTTGGCAGGTCAAAGGTCACTTATGTGACCATGTATGGCAATTGAAGGCCATTGCTATTGAAAGTGCAAAAGTTCCCCCTAATTTCAGTAATTCGTAAACAACTACAAACAAAACAGAAAAAAGTATTTGGAATAACATGAACAAAGATTCAATAAAATGGATGGACCATCCAGTCGTTGGTTGTTTCCTATGTTGGCCTGGTACCCCCTGGTTCTGCTGACCTATATAGTGATACATCAAGAGCTACCTGCACTAAAGTGTCCAGTTCCAGTTGACATTCCTTTCACTTCTGATAAGTAATAAGTGTCTATTATGTTTTTGTTCTGCCAGAATATACTGGGCTTTCAGTTTTGTTCTTGTTCTGTTCAACACCCTGGCTCCCAGTGCTAATCTGCCTACACCCCTCTGTCGAGTTTCCAATCCTGATTGAACCTTTGATCTTGTGCATAATAAACAATTGCAAAAAGACAGTCCTGGCTGTAAAGAGCTATGCTGTCCTAAATGCCAACTGATCTAAATGTAAACTGTTTTCACTACTTTTATTCAGAATGACAGTTTGGCTGCTCTGCCGAAGTCCTGTTATTCGCAGCTTTCAGCAATGGTGGTACCGTAGAGTTATAACGTATGTTATAGGTCCAACTGGCACTTGTGACATCAGGGAGGCAAATTGAAGCAGACAGCAACCAGTGTACTTTTAAGGTGCTCCTGTGCATTCCTATGGGAAAATAACTGGACATTTGTTATTTGGGTCATAACAAACAGTATGTGTAATTGCTTTAGTTGGTGCATTTTTCTTCATTAATGAGCAATGTTTAAATTTGCTGTATTTCAGTCCCAAACCTGTGTTCCACAACAGGTGTGTGAAAATAAGCAATGGTGGCAGAGCAGCCACAACAGCTACCGTCATAATGAACAACGAATCTGAGTAGCATATCACTCCCTTCAAGCCGAGGAGGCGGCGATAGCCCTCGCTCTCACTCAAACCGAAGTCATTGTCACCCACTCTCGGCAGGCATATCGCAACTTCGCTAGTGGACACATCCGTGCCTACATGCTCCGACTCCTCAACCAGAACCCTCCAAAGAGACAAGTCAGAATTGTCTGGGTGCCCGCCCACAAGGCATTCCCGGCAACGAGATTGCTAACCTCGTGGCTCGAGATTTGACCCGTCAAGCCGATGCCGAGGAAGCCGAACCGGAGCGCATGCACCCTCTCGTCTCCTACCAAGAGGTCACGCAGCATTAGAGGATAACCCATAGAACATACCCTCCTGCACACAAATCACTACCTAGAGAACAGAAAAGAATATTCCTTGCACTGCAGATTACCACTTTCCCCCACCCCACCAGAAATCACCTCCTAGTCCTCACTGACTTTTCTTCGCGATGCTGCTTCTGCGGAGAACCCGGGTTCCTCCGACATATGCTAGGAGGCTATGTGTCTCCTGAAGCAAAATAACAATCAAAAGGAATGTAGAGTGTGTTCAAGGTTTGCTAGCATTCTGTTAATTCATATATATTGCTAATATGCCAGTCCTGTCACTATATGAAAATGACCCTGTCTTGCATGTTTAGGAGCGGTTAAAAACGCTCAAAACACAAAGAATGAAGTATATAAGCTGTGAAAGGTGTATTATTTTCTACGCCAGGCAGCTTTTATTGGGCACCACTTCTCAAACATTTCGAGCACGTGGGCAATGTTTTGAACGCAGAACAAATGTCTTTGCACAGAGCAGAAAGAATAATGCAGTACTTGATGAAAATCTGTAGATTATGTGACCTTCGATTGATTAAGATTGTACGTGCACAGGGAGTTGCTGATCCAGTGTTACTGAGTAGTTCTTGGTGTCTCTCTTGGTTTTCCAGATATCCTTCGTTCGTTTGGCATGTATATCCCCCATGCTCAATAGCGCTGACATCGTGTTCGCGCTAATAGTGTCCGACAATGCACATAAATACATGCTTGTAGCCGTTTTAGCATCGTTTTTAATGCAATGAATTTGAAACAAAACGCCATTACTGACTTGTTTCGTCCGTCTGACTGAGAAATGTTCCAAGCTACTTAGTATGTATGAATTATTCGGGATATTTGCTCTTATCGAATGCAGGGAGAAAATGTACACACAATTTTGAAAATGCATTACTGGAAGTCAATTTTCGACTGGTTGCTGTCTGCTTCAATTTTCCACAGCACACATTTGAACCTCTTGCGTACGTTATAATAACTCTGTGCTACCGTAGTGAGAATTGCGCTCCCTAGCTCCTTGATGTTTGAGATCCAAGCAGAGCTGCTTGCTTACCCCTTCCTGTTGAAGTATCAGGTATGGCTTTTATATCGCTCGTATTTGAAAATTATTATTGCCTATGTATCACACACCCAACCTTGTCTTGCTGTTCTTCGACAATCGTCCAGACGACAGCCATTTTTATAGGAATTAGTGCTCCTCTTATAGGCTTTGAAAGTTGCAAGTACTTAGTTTCAACTCAAGTCAAGACGCAGCCAGCACTACGAGCTAATCTGACCAATCGGACAGTGTCAAAACCAGTCGTACACAGGAAAGGCCCAGAGACTTGCGCTTTTGACACTGCTTGATTGGTCCCATTAGCTTGTAGCGTCTGCTACATCTAGACAAGCTGAAACAAAGTATGGGGGCAGTTCACTGGCGGCCATAGCTGAGTGTGTAGCTGCTCGGCAAGTGCTGATGGCAAGCTTACACAGTGCTTTTGCAACGTGCATTCCACACCAAGATTGCCGGTCTTGGGAACATACAAGTGTGAGCTCGTTCTGAGCATGAGTGCACTCTAGTATGGCATCCAGTGAATACCCCCAATAGAAATTAACAGACTTGTTCATTTTGGCAACTACCAATTCCAAAAGAAAGGGAAGGTCAGATTGCCATCTTTGGTATCACCCTATAATGCTGTGGAACGTTTTGTTTTGGTTTGAGGGTGAAATTTTTTTTTTTTAAGTACGTAGGGTGTGTGATGTCGTTTGATGCCCTTTCAAGGTGCAGTTTGGATTGTTTTCATTGTATTTCAATTCATTCAGTCGCTTTGATGTAGTGGGGGGTAAAGTTCCATTGATTGGAGATGGGACGCACGTTGCCGATAACAAGAAGTCCAGCTATCACGTATACGGGGTATTTCTCCCAACACACGCCAAGTCGCTCCAAAAAGTTTGGTGTCCTTTTGATTTCTGCTGAAGGACCTATGTAGAAAAAGTAATAATGTTCGGTATAAATAGCTCAATTAGAATCTATCTGGGCCCCATCAAAAACCACTAAATCGGTGCACTTTGCAAAAATGTGTGGCACACAAAACTTTTACAGCTTTCAGGAAAAACGCTCCATTTGTACGCATTTTTAAGTTTTGTCTCAAAACGCATCTCCATGCCAGCGGTCCTGTCTGCTGTGACCAAGGTGCACAACTAACATTTAGAAAAAATTGTGAGCAGCAGAAGAAGCTTTATTCAACGTTTCGAGCAGGGCTTGGTCTTGAAAAAGAGCTGGCTCTGCTTGAAGTGTCGAATAAAGCCTTTGCTGCTGCTCACGATTTTTTTTACGCCTGATACTCTCTTGGCGAAGCATTGCTTTTTAACACTTCGGATCAACTAACATGTGCTAATATGCGACGCTTATTCAAGCCTTATTGTATTTTCATTCAAACGGCACAATGTTTTGTTTCACCGGCTCACGCAACGCTTTTCTCCTGCAAGGGAGGCAAAGAGGTAGTTTGTGCCTTAGCCACATGTAGCAGGATCGCTGGTGCAAGGATCATCTGTTTTGATAGAAAACCAAAACCTAAAAATGCATCCGGATTAAATATTTTTATTTAACATTGTGACGTGGTCCGCGTGCCATTTGAATGTAAAGTGCGCCGATTTAGTGCTTACCCCTGCATATACATATTAAAAAAGCTAGTACACTTTAACACGTGCACATATTTACAAAAAAAATATTGTGCCGAGAAAACTTAGAGATAAGGGAAAACGAAAAAGATGATGAGCACTGCAGTGTCAGAAAAACACGGATGCAATTTTTGAAACACCCTACACAGAAATTGCGCCCTCCAACCCCATAACCACTAGGCTGTTTGCCCTCTTTTTTCATTTTCCCGTCTCGGGACGATTCTCTCAGTATGACCGCGTACCAGCTTCCCTGCATCGACCCTTGTTTTAGAAACATTGTAGCTAACTTTAAAATTAAAACAAGCTCAAAAACACCAAACACAGGTATATCTTGTACACTGTTGTACAAAGATTTATTCTGCAACGGTTCCAGGATCTCATGAATTGCAGTCCGCCCTACTGCTGGGAATAGCAAAACGGGTGTTTTTTTTTAGTAATGTACACAAATGAATGAAAAGGGGTCTCAAATTGCAGTAATATATTTATATTTGTCAATTCAAGAAGCAGTAAATGATACAGACCTCATGCAGTGACAGTTCTGTGGTGCACAGTTTTATTGCCATCTGGATTTCTAAATTGGGGGGGTGTGGCTCAGCTCATTTGGAAAGCAAGGTTAAGTAAGCAGTAAGAATTGTGGTACTTTGGAAAGTGCATGTGCTCTCAGTTTTTATTCCGGATAAAACCAGAATTGGCTCGACTGAAACAAAATGAGTCGCACCTTATTTAACATTCTGCGATTATAAGCCAAAGCTAGTTTGCAAGCAGAACGGCATGCGGAACTCATGTCTTGGATGTCCGCACACCCATACCTTGCCTATGTTTTTTTTTTTAGACTCTTAAATAAGACCAACTTATTCATTTTTTAATAAATCTGCCCAGCATAATTTTAGAAGCTGCAAAAATTGTTGTTCAAACAACTTTGGCACTACACTATCAAACTTGCTAAAAAAAAAGAAAAGGAAATAACAGTTCTACAAGTATTGAATATACAGACATAATTGATTCCCTATCCCCACAGTCGCGACAAATGTGCCGATTTACTGACCCTCCCACCAGACCAGACTCCACGACTAGTATGTGATTGAGGAAAAGAGAGGGAAGAGTGCTGTAATTCCCTCAAATGATGCACTCCTTCATACCGAATTCCAACGATCCCCCATCATCACCGCAACCCTCTCAAAACACCTCCAGCATAGAATTACGACAGGTGGCAGTGTTTGTCCTCCCACATCAAACTCCTCTTTTGGGCAGTTCCAAAACCAGGAGACCAAACCAGGCCCTCTTATATATAGGGGGTTCTGAACAGACCTAAAAGATTGTAACCGCCGCTAGAACTCCAGCAGCAGAAACCTCTGCAGCCGCTCCGGTATCGGAAGCAACGGCACGATTGACGGAAGATGCTGCTGCCCGAGGGACATCCGCACGACACGCCTCCCAAGCTGCATCAGGGGCCGCGGCGTGCAGCAGACCGCCATCAGTTTCGACCTCAACTTGTTGTCCCTCGCAAGCACGGCCGGGAGTTCACCGTCCCGATCTCTGAGCTCTATCCTGCCCATGCACCGGATGAGTAGCTCAAAAGACTTCTCGTCGTCTGGAGACTGGAGCCCCGCCGCCAGCAGAATGGCCACCCGCATCAGCGGTATCATGCCGCCGTAGTTGCGGATGTCCGGTGAGGCGTTGTGTTCGAGGAGGACACAGACTGACTGGTAGTTTCCCTTCATGGCCGCCCAGTTGAGAGGGGTGTCGTTGTTGAAGTCCATGTTGTTCACGCGGGCCTTGTACTGGAGGAGCAGACGGCAACAGTCGGCGCGGTTGCGGAAGGCAGCCCAGTGGAGTGGGGTGTTGCGGTTGATGTCGATGGTGTCGGTGTCCGCACCGGCGGCTAGAAGCAGGCGGACGCAGTCCGCGCTGCGCTCGACCGCGTGGTGCAGCGCCGTGCGGTGGTAGCCATCGTAGCTGTTTACCTGCGCGAGATCAAGAAGTTGGCTGTTTCACAACCAGCTGATTAGATAAGGTCTTGCAGCCATAGTCGCTAAGAGGGTGTAAATGGCGTCTCTCTCGAACACCAGGTCTCTGGCACATATGCTCGGCGCCTTCTGCTGTGCTTTGGCTGTGCGTGCTTGCTCGGGGCACGCAAGATGCTAAAACGTTATAAAAGGAGGCAAGCTTGTGCTGGAAGCGGAGACCTCCCTACCATCTCATCCTGCCGGTGACTGTGGTTCGGACACGTTGCAATAATCGTGTGTGTGATGTTATGTTCGAGACCAATGCACAGATCAGCCAGGATTAACTCCCAGACCTGCACTCCTTTTCAGCAATGAGGAGGGAAGAGTGTGAGAAGGAACAGACCGAAGGACAGTGGCAAAAGATTTTCTGCCAGGCAGAAGCTCATTTTTGCGGGTCAACCTTTTAACATGTGCATTCCCTAAGTGTCTCGGGGGATCATTTTGTTTAACTTCGTTAACTGGTAGACTGGTATAACACCCAATTACTTGCAAACAGCCTGCAAACAGATAATTCAGCTTAACGTAAATTTGAGACAAGCTATTGGCATACTGGCCCAGGGTGGGTGGTTCGAAGACATATATAATATATATCCGTATAAAATTTCAGTTCTTTGCTAGGGAGTTTTGCAGATAAACGCCAAGATTTCAACAAGTGTCCCTTGAGGCACCAGCTATGTCCAACAGGACAGGCAATATTCTACACGATTCTGATAACCTCTATCCAGGACAGCAAGTGCTCGTTGATAGCACTTAACAGCTGCTAGCTGCGCTTTCCAAAACGTGCAATGGAACAACAATGCTCTCAATTTCATCATGATCGCTTCTTGAGATAGGTACAAGAGGGCAATTCCAGAGCAATATTGGCAAACGAACACTTCACGGAACAGCGCCTTTGAAGGTACGCATACCTGCGCACAATAGCAAACAAACACGTAACAGATGTCTCCACTTACATCGGCGCCCCACTTGATCAGGATTGAGACGCTGTTGGCGTCCCCGACCATGCAGGCGCAGTGCAGCGGCAGGAAAGTCCCGTGCGCCAGGTTCACGTCGGCGCCCTGACGAATCAGATCCTCGATGTCCTCCTGCTCACGTCGTGTGCCGCCGCCGTGTCCGATGCCGATCGCACGCAGCAGTCTTTCGGAGAGCGTGTAGGAACGTTGCACGTTCTCCATGAGATACCACATCACCGTCCGGGGACGCTCGGCCGTTGTGTCATGTCGGTCGCGCCTGAAACTTTGCCGTGCAGTCGATCAGCGCTGAATTCGCGCGAATCCGAACCGGAGTGGCGTTTTAGCCTCGGGGGCATGGTGACCGTAAAGAAAGCTCTAATGCGATCTGGCGGAGAGGCACCTCTTGCGGTCCACATTTTTGGCAGACTCTTCGTTCGCTGCAGGTTCGTGGTGGAGTACTTACGGTTGCATCAAGCTAGCGGCGTTTTGGCCGATCTGATAGGAGCTATGTGATTCTTGTTAACTCACCGAGTCAGCGCCTTTTAAAATCGGGCTTCTAAGGCGATTTCCGCCCATTGAATCGAAATAAACCCATTCATTCGTTCAACGCTGGATGAACGAAACAGCTACAAGCAGCAAACGCGCGCATGGATTGGATTCAAGTGGATTGGATTCAGATTGGCTATTTAATCATTTAAGCAGCTGTTCATAAATTCCCTCAGTAACTTTTATAAAAATTTTTGTTTTGTTTAGTAACCTAAAACCGCGCTTTTAGCATGACTTATTTCAGAAATAATTTTACAGAGATATTGAAGACGCTAGAAAGCTTCTTTTGTGCAAAATAAGTTGTACCAACTTAAGGAGCAATGGCTAAATCAACTAAAGCCAACGTTCCAAAACGCTGAGCAAAATTTGCGCTTGTGAGGTGTGCCGGTGGCTGTGTAGGTGGGTGAATGCTCGCTGTACGGTTTCCCTGCGTGCATCCAATGTAGCGCCGGTTACGTAAGCCGAGTGCATTCGTTATCCCGGGTATCGCACTATCAGGGGCATGATTCGCTCATTGGTAACTGATAAGTTTAGCGCGGCCGGTCGGTAGCGGTCTCGTCTGCCGCCGCGGTTGTGGTTTTAGCTTCGGGTTACACGAAAATTTGCCCGGGCTGAGAAACGACGATGACTGCCCTGTTGCTGGTAAGTTAGAAATATCTGCTTATTTTCAGTATGTATTTGTAGGGTGGGAGCTTTGGATGCTGAAGCTTCAGCATGCGACGGAACGTTGCTCATGGTAGATTTGATTGTGTTGTCAGTGGGGCCGTAACCTCTGAGGGAAGGAGACATCCCATAGTGCCCGGTATTCAATAATGGAAAACAGAGTGATTCTTCATACCGTGGTCGTACCTCAGAACTTCGTATTGTCAGCGGGAGCTGGTGCTCGCTCTGAGCGCGCTGATGACTAATGAAATGGTGCAACAAATCGATAGAGTGAGGTCTGTAATTCAAACGCTGAAAGTGTCTGGAAACCATTCATCAATCGGGAGCAGATGTTCGTCAAGACGTAAAAAGCGCACATGTTCGAAACGCTTTTCATGTTCTAACATGTTTTTACCGCAGCTGGAATATTCCCTTCATGGCCTGGAAAGCCTCTACGCCTTCCTGGATTCGCGCAGGGAGGCCGTCAATAGCCGCTTTCAATCCACGGAGCCGGCGTTCCTAATTTTCGGTACCGCAATTGTGACTGCAATTGGCCTGCGACTTCTGTCGCGACTAATTTATGGCGAGGGTAAGCCTGTCTAATATTCGTTTGACTGATTACCTAGGGCGTGCACGTATAGGTAGTGTTTGCCAACCGCTAAACTTGTTGGTGCTGAGTCCGGGCTGACGGCCGTGGTTTGTTTCACCCTACAATGGACTGCAGATAACACTACGAGCCGTCAAAGCCGATTCAACAGATCGTGTGGGTGCAGATCAGTGATAGGGTGCGTAGTCATGTAATGGGTTTACAGCGCTGTATTGGCTGGGATGGCTCATAGCACCCTCTGCAGTACATCTTAAGATAGAAGGGAGTATAGCTTCCACAATGATGTTGCAACACGCGTGTCATACCATCGAGATTGTTGCTCTTGTTAAAGTTTGTGTGGGTGACAGTTTTCTCAAAGCGTGCACTGTGGACATTGAGCTCAACTGTGGCATCCAATGACACATAAACACTGCAGTGTTGTGTCTCATAAACACCACAGTTTTCAGACACATTAGCACTGCACTGTTAATTGTGACGCATGAGCACAGCAGTTTTCAGATGCATGAACACAACAGTTTTTAGACACATGAACACTAGTGAAGTGTTCTGTACAGTCTTCACTCATGCAATTCTTTATAGCAGGCTAACAGTAATCATCCGTAACTGTCGAACATGTAGCATCTGCAGGTGCCGCATGGTTTGCTATCTTTGGCGGTTTCTGAATTGGGGAGCTCATTTTCTCCTGTGTATCAATGCATCAATCATAGCACAGAGAAATAAAGAATGGCTTGTGACACTTTAACCAGGGTTTCAGTTGCATCACACCGATGAATGTGACGCAGAATGTGCAACTAAAGATAGCGTAGCGCCACTTGTCGAGATGAAGGGTGGAAATGGGGTCGTGTTGCCTTTTGAGACGGGGAGCAAAAACTGGCTCGACTTTGCAGCTGAAACTTTGGAAAGCATGTCAGTTGCATTGCTACCGAAGCTAACTCCGGTTTTCCGTTGTCCGAAGCACTTTTGGAGGGGCGCGAAGGGTAGCAGAGCTCGCCACCTGTCAAACATCTGCACCTCCAACTGCGCATATTTCCAGGCATCGTGCGTTGACACGCTATGAGTCACCCCACACGACCGCAGTCTGTGCGTCAGGCCTCAGTCTATGCAATTGTGTGTTCTCTGTGCCATCGCAAGAAGAAAAAAATGGCATAAAAGAACTCGGGGGGACGCTTCGAAGAGATGCAGCAATTCTGCACATGACAGTTTTATCAATCAATTAAAATGCAGGTGCTAATTTTTAACTAATGTTGAGCAGTGTTTTTCCTCCACCCCAAAAATATTTATTCCACGTGCAAGTGGTCTTAAAAATATAGATTCTTTTTTTTTTTTTATTTAAGAAATACTGTAGATGGTTTTTCATAATCCAAGCAGGAAAAAGCTAAATAAATTTTTTTTTACAGGATCCAAAACAGTCCATATTTGGAGCATGTATGTAGTCAGGAGGCAGTGAATTCCAGTCGTTGATCATTTGCACAAAGAATGTTTTGAAAAGATTATTTTAAAGTGGGAGTCTGCATTCCAGATCTGGCCTGCAAGAAAATTTTAACCAGAACACTGCTGTCTCAGGTTGACAGGATTGGTGGGAAAGACCTGTGGTTATTTATGCAATAACAGGGCCCACTAAGAGTGTGAACCATACTTGTGGCATCGAGGTTCAGACTCTAGAGCAGTGGTTCTCAACCACTGATGTTTCAGGGACCCCTTGTTGATCGGCAAAAGTGATCGGGGACCCCATTTACCAGGGGGTTTTGGACAGTTAGAATGACAAAGGGGTAAATGAAGAATACTAAATGCATCTGTGACAGCCGGGTTCTTTGTAATTACGTGCTCGGCAACAAGGGCCTTTGCCAAGCAGCTTGAGGTGGCGAAGTTCACTATTGGGCTTCTGGTGCACGAGGACCTTAGATACCAGTCATACTTGATGAGGCGAGGACAGTTTATTTCCCAAAAAAAACCTAGGAAAACCGTGCCACCTTGTTCAAGCGCTTGTTGAACAAGCTAAGCACCCTGAGGAACCGGACATGCTTTGGTTTTTTTCCGACAAGAACAACTTTGACCAAGGCGAATAGGTCAACAGGAGGAATGACAAGTGGCTCTGCACCAGCTCCAACAAGGTCTCTATGGTCATGTGGACAAAGTCTCCATCAAAAAAAAAAAAAGCAAATTGGTTTGTGAGGATATTTATACAGCGTGTAGTTGGTCAGCCATTAAAGTTGCGACGAGTCACATGCTGTAGATGAGCAATTTAGCCAGTGCAGTACAACCGCTAGCCTGGGGTCTTTAACGTGCTTCACGCGGTAGTGATACACGACCGCAAGCCAAAGTCTCCATCATCTGCGATGGTCCGAGCAACAGGGGTCATGTCGTGCCACGGCACTTCTTTCAACAGAGACTTTGGGTCAACTTGAAGGCCTACATTGAGACCCTAGGAGCTGTAGTAAAACCTTGGATAGAGGTGGTGGCCCAGGGGAGGCCATACACTTTTCAACAGTAATCTGCTCCACGCCACACAGCCCAAGAATGGCTGGCTGCCAAGCTCTACGACCACGTCACCCCCAACATAAGGCCTCCTAATTCACCAGATGTAAACCCTCTGGGCTACTACTGTGTCTGGGGCGTCGCCGAAAGAGAGACAAACGAGCAGTTCCGCAACACCAAAAAGTTGTTAAAGGCTGCCATTGTGGACACTACAGCCAACATCTACGAAGACCACTTGATCAGGGCATGCAGCTGTTTTTAAAGCCACATCAAGTCGGTCATTGGAGCTGAAGGTTGTTTTATCGAAGGAAGTCTGAGAAGAGGAAAAGAAAACAGTATCTGTACCAAATTCCATGCAAATATAATATTTCTTTAAAACATCTTTTTTTGCTGGAATCATTGTTATTTTTTCAAATACCTCATACACGCTGTAGCTGAAGTGTCTTACGCCTTAGAATTGTAAACTATGCTTCGTTTTTTTACGCCTTGAGAAACCATTTCCTTATCAATAGCAGACCTGATGCCTGTTCATTTTATTTATTTGAATACCTACATTGCCTGAAGAGGCATTATGGTAGAAGGGGGCAGACAAAAAATTATACACTAAAAACAGAAAGTAAAATGGAACAATACAATAAATCATGCAGAACGATAATTAGACATATCCTTGAATCTTTTGAAAAAACCGCTGTGACAAATATGTTTCAACAATGTCACTTGGCAGGTTATTCCAATGGTCAATGGACCGCGAAAAAAAAAAAAACATTTGAAAACATCAGTTCTGCAATGGAATTGTCTAATATTTTTTCAATTATCTCTTTTTTTCTGACACATAGGCGAGCTCAAAACTACCGTAAAATACTGGGCAAGCGCCCACTCAAACTTTGGAGAAAATAAAAAAAAAATGGGGGATGGGCGCTTGTCCGGTCATCAATTTTACATATGAATGTACTGTGCATATTTTTTCAGATCTTACAAATTTGGGAATGGGTGCTTAATGTGGAATGGGCGGATGAGCAGTATTTTATGAAATACTTAGACCTACAAATAGTGATATTGTATAAAATGTTATGTAAAAGTTTGAGACGGAGAAATTTCCGCCTTTGACTCGGAGGTATCCAATTAGGAGACGACTTCAGTGTAGTTATGCTAGCTCTGAAATCATAATCACCCGTCGCAAATCTTGCAGCGTGATTCTGGATCTTTTCAACCTGATCTACCAAGTTCTGCCTGAACGGATCACAAATATCACTCGCGTAGTCAAGGATAGACCGTACATAAGAAGAATATAGTGTCTCCTTCAGAGATTGGGGAGCCAACCTAAAATTGTGTTTAATAAATCACAGAGGAAAAAATGACTCCCAAATATTTAACCTCCGATGCCTGTTCAGGTGAAGCATTACCAGTACTTTAGGACTTTTTCTAGTGAATCTGATGCTAATACATTTAGACACATTTAGGTGCATTGAGTTTATTGATGTTTTGGTCATGAAATTGTCTTCTCCGAAACATACTCCACTCGTGTTTTCTTTCGATTTTCTCTTTTTTAAAAATAAAATTTGCCCACCCTTGGTTTGGGAGGTTTGTGCTAAGAGTAGGCAGTGAGCTTCAACAAAAATAGGGACTGTTTCCCCATCAGTTTACGAAACAATTTGATTCACAAAGTTCTTCCAGTGCCTTTTAACTGATATGATGCCCATGGCACATTCTAGGGCATATGACAGTTGATCTAGGCACGAGCATCTGAGCGATCAGGTTGAGCCTCAGCTGTTTTGTTTTTTGTGCTAACACCAAAAGATGCCCCCCCACCTTTCCACCTCTTTTAACCATTGTGTAGGTGGACTAGCTTTAGAGATATGGTAAGCACTAGTTATTGCTTTAGAACCAACTTGGTGCTTGTGCCACCAGTAGTCGGCGCATCTAAAATCGAGGGTGGTCTTGGTTCGTGCAGCTCCGGGGACGTTGTTGTGTTTTTATGAATAAGGGTTAGGAAAAATCTGTAGATTGGTTTCCGATCGTGAAAAATCTGGTGCGGTGGTAACAAAGTGTCCAATTCATTTTCCAGGCTTTGTTCCAAACGTCAGGCGGGGCATCCTTGCACGGCTCAGAAACGCTCCCATCATACGCATCTATGTCAAGAAACAATTGGACAAAGTTGCGCTCGACATTGAGAGGTCCCTCAACAAACACTACGCCAATGCCAAGTTCATTTTGGAGCTGCCACAAAAGTCGTGGACGCCTGTGAGCACTTTTGCAATCACCTTGCTAATCTTGCTTTTGACGACGCCTTGTCCCTGTGAGTCACTCGTTGCACCTGTATGGCATATCTGAAGGTATCTCATATGTATAATGTTTCTTTTTTAGAGCGGGGTCTATTTTTTTAGTTCTCTTTGGGTTAGCTGCATTCAATGCTTGTGTCATAGTGAATGAAGGTATGGTGCAACAGACTTGTAAGCTGAGATAAAATTTGTCTCTTTCATGTCTCATACTTGTGCTTGCACCACTTTATAATTCCGGGCAAAGCATGCACGCTCGGCTTGTGTCGCTGGGCATTGACTTCGCTAACAGCAGGGTCTGAGGCATTCCCCATTCCCATCTCACGTAGGAGATGAACCAATCATTACAGCCTCCTCAAAGGCAAGACAGAAATGTTTTCTAAGCCGAAATGCGAAGCTTGCATAGCTGATGCGCACAAATGACCCTTCACTCTTCGTATACAAGCTTGCATGGCCGTCACGGTCGTGGAGTTTGTGAGTGGAAAAGGAGGAGGCGATGTTTCTCTTTCTTTTTCCTGTTGCAGTTTCCTGCTTTTGTGTTATAGTTGGAGTCATTCATTTGAAACAACAATGGGTTGTTTCAGCAAGTATACTTGTTGTTCAAAATGTTTTTTGTATAGTGTTTTTTATCGCTTCATGCCCGACTGTAGAGATGCAGATGTATGGGTATGTAACAAGGACAAGCGTGTGGGAAAATAAGAGTATAACACAATATGAAAGTGAAGAGCAAAACATTATGACAGTGAAAAAATGTGAAAGCCGTTTACAACTCCCTGTAATGCCCAATTAGAGCGCAGCTCTTGAGGAGGAGGAGGGAAGGGTGCTGGGGGGTGGGTCAAGTGACCTAGGGGGGGGGCACATGACCTTGGGGGTCACGTGACGACGATGCGAATGCCGGTAATGTCATCAGTGACGTCACTGGTGACATCATCGGGGGGGGGGGGGGGGGGGGGTCACGTGACCTCGGGGGAGGGAGTCACGTGACCTCGGCGGAGGAGGTCACGTGACCTCGGCGGAGGGGGTCACGTGATCTCGGCGGAGGGGGTCACGTGACCTCGGCGGAGGGGGGTCACGTGACCTCGGCGGAGGTGGTCACATGACCTGAATGGAGTCCCATGACTTCGGGGGGGTCAATTGACCTCGGGGAAGGGTGGGGTCACGTGACCTCAAGAGGGGGGGGGGGTCACGTGATCTCCGGGGAGTCACGTGACCTGGGGGGGGGGGGGGGGGGGGCTCGTGCGGTGCATTATGGGACATTTCCCATAATGCACCGCGCGGTTACGGCAACGCCGCTCAAGCCGGAAACGGGCCCCTAAGAGCTGCACTCTAAAACAATATGAAAGTGAATAACGGCGCATTATAAAAAAATCGACCGGTTATGAGGGTAAACAACATTATGGAATTGAAGAACAATACAATGCGAAAGTGGAGAACAGTACATGATGAAAGTGAAGACAGCAGATTGTGAAAGTAAGGAACTGCAGATTGTGAAAGTGAAGAATAGCACTTTATATAAATGAAGATAACAAGATTGTGAAAGTGAAGAATAGCACTTTAGGAAATGAAGATGACACTATGAAAGTAAAGAAATCCAGATTAGGAAACTGAAGGACATGTTAACAAAGTCTCACTGGTGTCTAGAAGGTAAACCTTTACACGAGACTTAGGCTTACAGCAAAAAAGGAGTTAAGCTGAAGCAGAAATTTAATGGGGGACACTACCCAGAAAAATCTTTCTGCAAGAAAAGGTTGATTTTGAAAAATATTATATTTACATCCACCAACAAATAGAGTATTCCCAGAACGTTTCATTAGTTTACAGCGTATAGTTAATTTTTTATAAATTATTTTCGGTCCACCGTTGCTGAAGGAAAGGTAGAGGTTGGAACACTTCGAACACATTTTTTCCATTCCACTTATTGGCATAAATTTCACTTTAGGAAAACTATCGCTTTGTTATTACATAACTTAGATTCATTTTTATGAGTTTTTCTGGGGTGAAATTTTAAGGGGAAGATTACTATGAGCTTGTTTTTATTTTTATCATTTTTCATGCTCAAGAACTAAAATTTTGGACAAAGGATGGAAATCCAAAAAACAGTATTTGTGTTTATGTCGTTTTTTGTCATGAAAGATGGCATAATATAGCTCCATAGTTATCTGCTCTGAACTGTCCTAAAGCAAGATAACACATGAAAACGACAAATTCTTAAGTAATTTCAGAACTATAGTTTTCCTACGCAGACACGCCCACTTTCATCTTTAAACATTTTTAATTTTTTTTGTACTTCACCCAGGTTAACAAAGCTTGGCAGAAATGTTCTCAACATCAACAGAAACAAGCCCTGTAAATAGAATTTAAATCAGACAAATGGTTTAAACTTTCACTTTTTTGGGTAGTGTCCCCCCTCAAAGTACCTTAAAATACCGGGCAAGCGCCTACTCAAAATTTTGAGATAATTGCAAAAAAATGGGGGTTGGGGGCTTCTCCGATCATCAATTTTACATATCAATGTACTGCACATATTTTCTCACATCTTACAAATTTGGGTACAGGCGCTTAGTGTGGTATGGGGGGATGTGCAGTATTCTATGGTATGTTCAAACGTGGGAGTATGTTGGTAGGCATGCGAGGCTTTCTGTTCTTGTTGCCCCGAAAGCTTAGAGGTGAATGAAGCATAGGTTAGCTTGGCCAACATTGCGCCACCTCCCAAAACCAAACTAATTATCTGTGTTGTGAATCTAAGAGGCAATCACAAAGCCCATACTATATCCGTAATAACTGAACTTTCGCCATATTTTGTAACACTCTCGTACAATATTTTAAGATGCAATGGAGCAGTCTATTACTGTTGGTTGTTGTAACGGGCTGTTACGGGCCATTACTAATGTTAACTGTCAAAAGAGATTGTTAGCAGTCGTAACGATCCGTTGAAACTTTTATTGGATTAACTATCCGGTGCAGACGGAGGACTGACCTTTAGTAAAATGACGACCGAAAGATTAATCTTCCGCTATGACCGCGAACAGTCGTAAAGGTTCATTATGGAAGAATGGCCTTCCTCGGGGCTGGAAGTGCCAATGACAAGCCATTTCCACTTGCAGGAAGAGATCCTGACGGAGATGGCACGCAACGACTCCATGTGCAAGTTGGAGTGGAAGAAAGGCTGCGTGTCCGGAGCCATCTACTCGGAGAACGACGAGCGGCTGGAGACGATGATGACGCAGGTGTTCCAGGCACACCTGCGTTCCAACCCGCTCCACTCGGATGTCTTCCTGGGCGTCCGCAAGATGGAGGCAGAGCTCATACGCTGGTGTTGCAACCTCTTCCACGGGGGACCCGAGAGCTGCGGTTCGGTGAGCCTCTTCCAGCAGGATTCGGCTTAAGGGAGTCTGTACACGGGGCAGAAGTCCACAGAGGGAGGTGTGCGACATCATTGCCGAGCGCAACTCCTTCCTCGACTTGGTCGTTCACATGGACTAGGTGCTGGTGGGAAAAACGTCGGCGTTAGCGCTCGAATTCAGTGGTTTCTACTTTTGACACCACCGCGGACAAATTGAGTGGTTTCTACGCTTGGGCGTTGAAGCTTTTAAAATATTGTTAAAATCAAAATGATCCTTCGCCAAACTGGGATTATTTGTACCGCCCTGGCATTTTCCCTCTGCCTTCCACCCTTCACCGCGGAGTTGATGTCACCGCATCGCAAAAGTGTGACATTTTTGTCATTTGATGCACTCTGCAGGGAGAATTCTCAAAGATTTCTCTCTTGTGAATACCATATAGAGACGTTGGTTCCGAAATGAGTTTCTGTTTTATTTATTTGGATAATGTGGCGAAAATCAGTGTATGTGTGTTTCTTACTTTTTCCAAATACTGTAAACGAATTTATCTTCTTGAGCTCAATATTTAGCAAATTTTGAGGAGTGTGGGCTTTGAGAATATTTCACAGGCACAAATTTAGCGATTGGGAGTGATATGTTATGTGTTTGTTACCACATCGTTATATATTCACAAAACTGAAAAGCTGTTTTTTCAGTTTTTTTTTTTTTTTGTGTGTGTGAAACATATTTTGGTCAGTTGCTCCAGATTTCTTAAAGCCGCATTTTGTGAACTTGTGACCTGTGACATCCCATAATGCAATGCGCACAGTGTTCCATTATGGGACGTCAGTCCTACGCACCAATTCAGTTTCCCCGCTAAATTTAGCGGGGAAATTGATGTCACATGATGCTAGGACGTTTCACGTATGCAACACGATTGCCCAGCAATTTGCCATAGAATTTTTTGTAGTACCGCTTACTGTCTGTAAGTGGTAGTTAATCTGCAACAAACTACTACCATAAAGGCACAGTTTTTAGAACTTTGATATCTATTTTATGCAAGTTTTGTTTGTGAAGCTTGGGACAACCTTGGGGAATTTGCTTTTTTCGGCAGCACTTGTTCAATCAACCTGATCTTCTTTGCAGGTGGCATCTGGAGGCACTGAGAGCCTATTGCTGGCTTGCAAGTCTTATAGAGATTATGCTTTCTCTGCAAAGGGTATCGTCTATCCAGAAATGTAAGTAAAGTGTTTTTTTGTTGTTTTTTTCTACAAGTTTGGCTATGAGAATTGCATGGAAGCCTAGGTGAAGTGCATGGTCACAATGTAGCAAGATTGTTCCAAAATTGTTCCAAGACTGGTAGGCAAACAAGTATTTGCATAACAGCCCAAGTTAATCTAGAGTGGAAATACTCCAAACCAGTCTTGTTGATTTTCCGGATGCCAGGTGCCAACCTGCCATTTCATAACAGTCTAACCTTTCTCGCTATACAACTTTGACATAGCTTTGGATGTGCAATGACCCATTATCTAAACTTGTGGCTGCAAAACATAGCCTTAGCTGGAGAGATTGAGAGGCGAGTGCAGGTTGATTGGAAAATGTGATGCCCCGTAAAGGTTTTTTTTTTTTATTCCAATAAATTATTAGCTTGAGAGCATTAATTTTGATGTAGGACTTGGGGCTTGTGAAACATTCTGCCAGAACTGTGGTCAACACAATTTCTAGAGGTTACTATGTCTAACCTATGGCGATTCCTGTGATCTCTCTTACCCGACGGCTGTGATAACGGCCGCGGGTCGGAATGCTCGGCCTTCTTTGCCGTGAGCTCCGACCTGTTTGTGAAGTGGAGGGTACCCTGTCTTAGAGGGCCCTCCTTTCACTGTCTCGCGGGGGGACCTTCTTCCATTGCCCTGCTCGGATGCGGATCACTGCTGACAGGCGAGGAGGTTTTGCCTCTTTTCCTGCTTTTGGGAAGGAGACTTGTTTGGTGACCGCGAAAGAGATAGGATGTGTATCGGCGACTTCTCCAATGCTTCCCCGATCTTGGCTCTGCAGAAGACCATGTCTGGCAGGTAAGGACCTTTTCTTACCTTTCCGGCGCGGGGATGCATTTTGGATGGGGACGTAGTAGTTAATTTTGAGTGGGTTTTAATAAATCCTCTTGGACTATGTATGTCCTTTCTCTGGTAAGTGTGTCTCCTCTTCCGTTAAATTCGAGAGAGAGGCACCGACGAAGGTATCTATCAAACAGACCCGCGGTAATGTAGCCGTAAACGTCGTGTATATTGCCGCGGAGATATGGGGACCGGGCTACTAGGTTTGACATCTCCTTTTAGATTGCCACTGCTGTTGTGATAACCCTCTGGTTACTCTATCGGTACATCTGTTAGTAGCTAATACAAATCCTTATGTGGGATATGTTGGCTACTAACAGAGGTACCGATAGAGTACCCAACAGCGGCGGTGATCTCAAAGGAGACGTCAAACCAACCTAGTAGCATGGTCCCACATCTCCGCAGCAATGAAGATGACGTTAAGGGCCACATTACCACTTGTCGGTTTGATAAATTATCTGTCGGTGCCAATGATTGACTACGCCGACTCAATCTCTCGAATATAGTGAAAGGGAAGACACACGTACCAGTGTAAGGGCAGAGTTCAAGAGTATTTATTAAAACACTCTAAAAGAACTACTACAATGTACCCATCCGAAAATTCCCACTGCGCTGGCAAGTTAAGAAAAGGTCCTTGTCTGCCAGACCCGGGGTAAAGAAGAACCAGAGGGCGAGAAAGCATCGGAGAAGTTGCCGATGCTTTTAGGTGTCTTTTTTTTTTTTTTGTATTTTCAGTTTAAAACGTTTCATGTATGCAACTTTGCTTTAAAAAAATGGCGTGTTGATTTGATACTTCATTATATACACTTTTCTTTGTTTCAGGATCGTTCCAGTCACTGCACATGCTGGCTTTGATAAGGTATTAATCAGAAAATCTGGTTTTCTTTGCTTCCGCAGTTGGTAGTTCTAATCAGATTTCTGGCTCCAGTGGTTGTCATTGTCAGTGTGTGAAGGGGCACTTTGCGACGCAAAGTTAGGTCCTTGGAAAAGCATTTTGAGCTTCATTTGTATTGCTGTGTGCCTGGAAGAGTTAACAGCGCACTCGGCCCCCATGCGGAAGAGTTGGATTCTAATCTCGCAGGACCAGTATTTTATTTTACCATTTGTTGCTTTACTTTGCCAACATGCTTTGACATGTCAACCGCCTCTCCTAACATGCCAAAGCAGGGCAGTGAAGCCTGATGCATGCGTCGGTGCAAACCAACGTTACTAGAACACTCAGTTGGGAAACTTGCCGTCGAAACCTGGGCCGCTGGCGTCCACCGAGACCAAGCTAAATACAACAACAGCGCCACTCTTTATCATTTGTCTGTACTGTGGTCACCTTGAGCTTTTAAAAAGCATGTTTTTGCGTAAAAACAAACGGAAAAGACTCTTTTTGTATGAAATTTATTGGAGTTTAGTACAAAATGAAGGGCGCATGATGTTTTTATAATCTTTAGTTTGCAAGGTTTTGCAGAACAATTAATATTGTTTTTATACAACCATGCCTCAGCGGTCCTTTCAGGTAGCACGTCCCGACCTAGGTGCATTTTAACTTCGGTAGAAATTCGCGGCGCGTCCGCTGGAAAGACAGGGTTGGCACCCCTGTAACCTCTTCCACTGTATCTGTTTCGGCGCCAAAATGGCCGATTAAAGCCAAAATAGAAGTAACGTGCAGTTCGTCGAGTGGCCGCTGCAGGAGAAATGGCGGCATTGAGTTTGCCATTAGCTCGGTTCAGGTGGACAGATTTGGGCCACTTTTGCAGAGCAGTCTCTATGGCAGTTTCCCAACTGAGTGGTTCTAGTAACGTTGGTTCAAACTGAAGCTTGACGCCAGAGCACTGATGAGAAGTGCTGATGCATGACACAATGAACCGGTGAATTCTGAGGACATTATTTAAAATTTTCTAATAAACTAAAAACTCGTATACCTCTACCAGTAAAAGTGTGCTGCAAATTGGATTGAACATCAATTGCTGTTTGTGACAACCCTGAGACTGCAGGAAGCAAAAACACACACACACAGTTTCTTTCACTGCTGAGAATTTATTTCACATGAAAAGTGCTTAAATAGGAAATGCCTCAAAGGGACAGAACAGTGAAGATCTGTTGCTTTGTGGCCTTTTCTGTTTAAAGAAGTTTCAAGTGAAATAAATTTTCAGCTGTGTCAAGGCCTGTCCGAACAGGACACTGCAGAAATTGTGAGACGACACAACTCCACTAAAAAATGTGAAAGTTGAAATGTTCGGCAGTCCGATGTGTCCTGTTCGGCACCACCAAGCGAACATCACAATTTTCCTTCTCGCTTCCCCCCGTGCTTTTTGGTGACCTTGGTACTCATCAGACTTGACGTCACATGCCACCTGCCAATGCTGTCTGTCATTAGCTTGGCCCTTGTAACCTTGGCCATGTTCCAAAATTTACTCAATCTTACTCCAGGGTAAGAATTTTGTATGTTTGCGTTCGAAAAACCTACCTGCGTCCAGCGTCGCTCTATCTGTGTTATCACATGACACGACCTGCCAGAGCAGCTTGGATTTATTTGGGTAAGATTTCGAACACATCCCTTCCCGTTTTCGAGACCTGAAATGCAACAGAGGCCTTGAGCGACTGACCAAGAGCCAACAGAGCTTGTGAGTGGGTGTCCGGACCCACGTGACGAGCATGCTCCAGGTTCCCGTGGAGGACATGGACAAGATTTGACAAAAGAAACTTTCTCCCCAGCAGAAAGAAAAAAAAAAAGGACGGAAGTGGAGCGCCGCATGATTTATGTTGGAATCTATTGCCTCAAGATTTTTGAAGTATTCTGTTTGGACGGGCCTTTACAGAGTGTGTGTGTCGTTTTTGCTTCCTGCAGTCTCGGCATCGTGCTACGTCTAATATATGCAAGCTCATTTGCACCTTGACTTTCTGTTCGCCGTTTGTCATTTTTTTCGAGTTGTGAAAATTTGCTCATCTCTGCTATACATTTTTTGTTTTTAATATTTTATAATTTTATTTATAAAAGCAGCACACAAATTTATCTTTTGTTGCAATCTTGAACCCATGAGCATACCAACCGGGGGTTTCAAGAGGGGCACTTGGCACCCCAGTTCTCAGAGTGGGGGGGGGGGGGCAAGGCATGTGTTTCCCCCCCCCCCCCCCCAAAACAGCTGCCATTGGGCAGGGCAAACACTGGTCGGTGGCGCCCAAGGGATACCATGGGCGCTGCCCCCCGGCCCTTGAAGGCGGGGGGGGGTGGTCTGGTTTGCCCCCCCCCCACTCGAAAACAAGTTGGTACGCCACAGCTTGAACCATTTGTCCAAGGTTGAAATTCAGATTGTTGTGATGCCCATTTTTATTATTTTAAGTTTTTTTTATTTTTCTCCACTCTAAGAAATGCTCATTGTGCACTTGTTAGATCATATAGCACAGTTATGAGCAGCCTCGACATTTTTTTGCACGAAATGTTGTTTTCGACGTGTGCGCAAGATAATTTTGTTAGTCAAGAGAACTTTGGGGTTTCCTCTTGAGGGCGTGCTGACCCAGTGCTTCTATCATGTTTATCTTGCACCTTTGAAATTTCTACTTGTCATAGAAAATGAATTGTTTTACTCCCAGCTCGGCGTAGTAACCACATACTAATATCTTTTGTAGGCCGGCCAATATCTCCGGATCAAGGTCATTCCCATCCCGGTGGATCCCAAAACGATGACTGTGGACGTGAAGAAAATGGAGGCTGCCATTACCAATAACACGATCATGGTGAGAACCTTAATTTTAAAAAAATGATAGGCTCACCTTCCAGTCTTGCGATTTTGTCAGTCCTGTGCTCTAGTAGGAGTGATAAGAACAACCCTGCTCTTTCAGCTGGTTGGATCTTGCCCCCAGTTTCCCCATGGAGCCATTGACCCCATAGAACAGATCTCCGAGGTGAGTCCCTGAATTCCAGTGCTGGGTAAAGTACACCTAAAAAGTACTCTAAAGTGAAGAACAAAGTAAATGAAAGGTTACGGGCTTGAAGTAAAGTAGTAAGTACGCCCGGCACAATGTAGTTGAAGTAAAGTACTATAAATACAATGTATTTTCAAAGTAAAGTGCAAGAACTTTTTAAAACAATCTTTCAGGATGCCCTTTCACTCCCCTATACAGTGTGGACCGCATATAACGTATGTCCGGGAGTCGCGAAAATCCGCACTATAAGCGGTACCGCGTTATAACCAAAACATCAATTTTTCAGGCCAACATACATGCCATGAGACAACTTACCTTTGTAAAAGAATTTATTTTATGTTAGATGAAAAATAAAGCTTAGTTTGAGGAAGTCTTTATTTTACCAGACTAGTACACTTCTCTATCAAGTGTGTCACACATTTTGAAAGAAATGAGTGACTTTTGCCTGGCGCAACCTTTTAACGGCGTCGCGGGTTGCAAACGGACGTTGCAAACGTTCAGGATTGCTAACCCTAATCACTTTTCTCCGATGAAAACACATGAAAATTCGCATCCTTTATACGGTACACGCCAGTAATACCTTCAACTTGAGCACAGGCATGAAATGCTCCAAATAAGAAATCCGGGCGATGTTCGAAAACACAAATGCCTAGAAAGCACCACTGTAGTCGAAGTAAACAAACACGACGACACGGGCGTTTCTGCCGTCTTGAGAGTGCCGCCACGACATCGCCGCATGAATAGGTGGATCTTCCCTTCTAGTACGTGCTGGGTTATCATAGCGACACACAACAAATATTCACAGTCAAGGATAGTGCTTTTACGCGGTTCGATGAGCTTCCACCACGCCGTTACAGCCCACTGTAACGCCATCTACGTCGACGATCACAACCGACGCCATGTTTGTGGATAGAAGCAGCCGACCCGCGACCGGCATGCAATGCACGCGAACACTTATCCTCAACCTGCGATTGGTCTGTCGTTGCGGTTGTTTCCAACCTTTCCAACGCAGCGAAGGGACGCACGCACGTGAACGACACGTGCGTTCGTCCCTCCGTCGCTATGGCAACTGAAGCCTCTTTCTTCGCTTCTCCCCGCTTCTTCGAGCAACCTCCTTGCCCCGCGAGTGCCGCTTGCTGCTCGCGCCGTTATCTAGTGTCGCACAGGGAAGCGTGCTTGCTGCGGCGGGCTGTTCCAGAAACCGCACTATAACCGGTATTTCCCTTCGCGCGCCTGCTTTTTAAGCGGTATGTAATTACATGGAGTTCTATGGGAGGCGAACTGGTGGTTTAAAAAAGCCGCGTTATACCCGGTCCTGCTCTATGAGTGGTTACGTTGTAAGTGGTCTATAGCGTACGGTGTTTTACAGCGGCAGCTGTTATGGGAACCCCCGGTTTCGCGATGGCGTGAGCCTAAACGAATTCAGTTTCCCTGCTAAATGTAACAAAAAATCGACATCACATGACCTATGCATCAATTCAGTTTTTCCGCTAAATTTGGCCGGAAAATTGATGTCGGGGCCTGACGTCACGAGCTGTACAAACAAATACAGTTTTTTTCACTAAATATAGCGGAAAAATTTACGTCATGTGACCTATGCACTATTTCAGTTTCCCCGCTAGCGGAAAAATTGATAACACGTGACCTAGGCACCAATCTACCGTTTCCCCGCCAAATTTGGTGGAAAAATAGGGTGACGGCGTGAGCATAAACAAAAATAATTAGTGGCAGCTGTTAGTGGCGCATACCCCGCTTTCGTGATGGCATGAGTATAAACAAAAATAAACAAAACTGCTGTCGCTGTCTAAACGCGTCACGCCATATGATCGTGCCCCTATTTCTTTTTTCCAAACTGGTATGCTTTGCCCTGGGGGTAACCAGTGGCACATCAGTTATTTTCAGAAATGGCGGTGAATATTGGATAAAAGTCAAGTGGTCACAGAGTAGTTGTTTTACTCTCGCTGATAATCTCTTTAAACAATCAACTTATAAGGCACTTATTTGTTTTTATTCTTATAGCCACCGTTACTTCATTTGCAGAAATGACAAGACAACGTCTCAAAAGGCGATAACACGTTTTCACACAATGATACACCATTTCTTTTTTTTGTATAGGTTGAAGAGTTGACAATGCACAAATTTAACAACAGATAATTTGGGGAATGCATTTTGAAGTCCGGAGATTTAGTTCCCTCGGAAAGTACCGTAAAATATACACGTACATACTCCAAGAATACAATTCAAGTAAGCACAAGTTTTCTTAACCTACTTTATACTTAAAGAGGAATACTGGTCTTGGAGCTTTTTTCTTATTTTATGACCAAACCCAATGAAACTACACAAGCTTGTTCACCTTTTCGTGCTGATTTCATATATCTGGTCATTTTCTTAGTCTGTAGGATTGTCCTCAAGATAATTAAAACTTCCCTGCATTTGTTTGGAGGAACGATAGGGGAAAAAATGCTCAACAAAATATATCCATTTTAACAAATGGCTAGATACGTACTACGAAGTGTAGAGAATACAATGTTGGAAATACTTTTAAGATAAACCCATTATTAGTGATTTTACCACGCATTTAAGTTCAGTGCTCCACGCGTGGCTAACAAGTAATAAAACAAAAGATCCAATAGAAAACTTTCTAGACTTATATATTAAAAAACTTGCTCTCAACATTGTATGCTTCACAGATTTAGCTACATTTCAGAAAAGGTTATATTTCTGTCTGCTCTAGATGCTGAGATATCCCTCGTGCAAATTTTCAACAAGTCCGAAAATTGGGTTTTGTGAAAACAATGTTTGAGAGTCAGCTTCAAAGCACATTCAGCCTGCAGACATTATAAATTGATTTATAGCTCAAATATTCATCCACGAAATTAGAGGCCTCATAGACTCAAAAGAACAACAGCCATCGCCATTTTCAAAAGAGTGCAGTTTTAGGTAATTTTTGGCTCGATACTTAAAGTACAGTGCACTTAAAGTACTTCCCAACATTGCTAAATGTCTAGTGGGAGACAGCTTAAGAGCCTGGTAGATGGACCACCGAGCACGAGCTTTCTGGCTTAGAGAACACATCGGAGCACGCGCAGCCTAAGCTCAGCAGCAGCAACGAGTGCGTGCTCGAGGTGGGGCATTTACTGGGTTTTTAACCTGTCACTGACTATAGTTTACGAGTCAAACTATCGGAACCCTTCTCGTGCGGGAGAGTCTGGAAACTTGAGTTGTGTAGGGATGAAAGGATTTCAGAAAAATTTGTTTTGTAGTATAAAGCCACGTGCATCGCCGAGCGAGCGAACGAGTGCATGGCCGAATGGTTATCACGTTTGGCTCTTAAGCAGAGGTTGAATTTTTACGCACCGAGCGTTCCAAGAACCCACGCAAGTACAAAAGGTGCTCCGCATGGCGGTCCGAGGTCAATCTCACTTCGGCGCTCAACCCGTGCGGTTAAGCAGACTTCGACGCTTGCGATGCTATTTCTCTTGTTTTCTCGGTGCAAGTTTACCACGTTAGACGTTCGGTTTCTTCAGTTTCTCGTCGACTCGTTAACCGAGTCGTCGCTCTCATCCGTCGCAATATAAGCTAATCTTCCAGTCGGGAATCTGCATTTCCTGTGGAAGAGTGAGGAGATAAAACCAGTTCTGATGTGACTGGAAGAGGATCAATGCTTCTCGCTTGCCACAAAGATGCTGCAGACTTCTACATCTCCCTACCTTTAACATCCTCTTTCCCTCTCTATGATGCGACGCATAAAAAGGTATCTAATTCGAAGGATAAGCGTCAATGTTGGTGACCAGTGGTAGTCCTCGTTGCCAGTTTTAAAACTTGGCATCTCAAACGGGCCTATTCCAATTGTAAAATCGAGATGCGCTTACATCATTGGTAAACCTAAAGCTTGTTTCGTGCGCAGCTAAAGGACTGCTATTCGTAGGTGTTAAATGTGCACTTGGGTCATAAAACTTGAGGTCCATTGACCAAGCTGCACGAGTAAGCCACAGAAAGGCACCTCTGTCACCCCGACGCCATGTAACCTATACATATAGCAAACAACCGACCGCCCGCAAATGCGAGGTACGCTCGCTCACTTTGTCTCGCTCCGAAGTATGATTTCTCGCAAATAGCGTTCTCACCATCAGCTTTTCAGACTCGATCGAACATGGTTTGAGTGGCAACTTGCTCATAGTAGCAGCAAAGGCTAGTTCACACATTTGCCTTTTTATGCGGTCGACCTCATTGCAGTCGCTAGTGACCGCCATTAAGACGAGAGAATGCACCAGCGCCCTACATTGGCCAGTCATCATCAAACACCTTGGATGTGTGTATATTTTGCATGTCATTCTTTCACCGTGTGCTCAAAATAAGTTTAAAATAGTTAGGGAAGACCCTTTCTCGTGGATAGTGCATTGATTTTATCTTGCAGATACCGCAAAACCTTCCATTTGGTTACAGGCAGCTCAGAAGTGCTCCGGGTCTAACCAGTGAATGTCGCCAGTGTTTAAAACATTTAAAACCAAAAAATGCAGCTGCAAGTGGTTGCAACGTGCTCGTTCGCACCCAAACTGGAAACATGTGAACCAGCCTCGACTCGACGTGGCTCCCTTGACTCCTCCGTGCTCTCCCCCCAGCTAGGAGTAAAGTATGGCGTTCCGGTCCACGTGGATGCCTGCCTGGGAGGCTTCCTGGTGGCCTTCATGGAGGACGCCGGCTTTCCCCTCCGTCCATTTGACTTCAGGCTCCCGGGAGTCACCAGCATCTCTGCCGACACCCACAAGGTTTCCCACACTTTCTTGCTTCTCCCGCGACTTGGCTGCCCGGAGCCAAATTACCGTGCCCGGGCTGCGACTTTGACCAGTGGGCACGGCGTCCTACAGGGCAGTTTCACGCGACTTACTTCTGGCCAAAAGTTTCGCTGAACGTCGTGTTGACAAACTTTGGCATTGCGTCTTTTTAAGCGTGGAGGCAGTGTTTTTCTGGCTCCCTCAAGTTGCTAAGCGTCGCGATTGACTGCGCCGGCCAGAGCCGTTGGGAACGTTACGGAGCGTCGGCCGGCGCTCAACTTTTACAAACACCATTCTCCATTCCGACTCAAGATGAACCGGCAGTCAAGAAGTCGGTCTGTCAGCGGCCAAAATAACTGCAGCAAATTCCACCAGGGCAACTTCGAAATAAAAAAAAAAAGCACAAAGCCAGGGTTTATGCGGCCCAAATATGTCCCCCGTTGTTCCTACCGAGCTCCGTCGTCGTCGGAGCCGCTCGCCACACTTGCGCATTTCACCGACACCAAGAACTGCTCCAACGACCGAGTGTCTGCGTGCGAACCAAAGGGGCAAATGGCGGAACGCGGTTTACCGGAAGCGAAAAGGTGTTTTGCGAAACAGGGCTGTGCTGCCCGTGCGTCGAAAGTGGTCCCTTAGTGGCAACAAACGACGTCGCAGGAGCCCTTTTGTTGCGTTGAATGTCGCAGTCCTGGCGGTCTGGCTTCAGAGTGCCTGGAAAAAAAAAAAGCGAGCGAATGAAAGTGTCGCCGCTGAAGCGTCCTTGGATGAGAGCCGCGGCGAAACAGGCGACTGTTGCATCCTCCTCTGCTACCGTGCCAGAATCCCGAAAGGCAACGGCACAACACTTTTATGACACCATCGAATCCTGTCACCAGATTTGAAAATCCGGTACACACACCAGTCATGCTCCAGGCACCGTAACCAAATTAAGGTCTGTGAAATTCAAGAGTGACCTCTAAAGGTAATCACTGGAAGCAATTTCTGCAAGTCTTCCTTTGAAGTGATTCCTGAAACTGGGATCTCCGAGACTGTCCTAGTGGCATTAGGCCGTAGGCCAGAAGTAGAAAGAAGTTTTGCTGTAGGAGTGTATCAAGTTCTTCACTGAATTTAAAAAGTTGACAGTGAAGCTGGTCATGCCTAACTGGTGTCACCAAAGTTGGACATACCTACTGGTTAAGGTGTTAAGTGGAGACAGTGTTCAAAAAGTGGGACACTGCCCTAAATGGCCCTCAGTGACTCAAAGAAATTTATTGTTGTAATTTAAAATTGTACAGGGGCACCTATTGCTTGAAGGCTGGCAGTAATTGATCCTTTAGGGTAGGATAGTAGTTACCAAACCTTTTTAGGGTTGTTTGTGCATCTTTGCTACTAGCAAGCAAACGTCAACCCCAAGTAATGGGATAATTGCGCCAACATTTGGAAGTGACCACTTGGTCAAGTTGAGTGTATGCATACTTTATATACTCCAATTAATTTAGAAGGTGAAAGCTTGCATTGTCATGGCTATGTGCTCGGTATTTTATGGCAACTTATTCTCATAAAAACCCTTTTTTTCTTTTGGGAAAAGAAAAAGGCTTTTATGGAATCTATTTTTTATGTTATGCTTATTTCTGCTTATGTGGTGACCATATACTCTTTTGCTTGTTTCCAGTACGGCTACAGCCCCAAGGGATCGTCCATAATAATGTACAGGGAGCGCAAGTTCCACCACTGCCAGTTTACGGTGACCACTGACTGGCCTGGAGGTGTCTACTGCACTCCAACTGTGTCTGGTGAATGCCCAACTTCACTTTGTTTGCCTAGGGCCGATAAATTTTGCATGGGCCTCAATTCACGTCCACCGACATTGATTCCATCCGAAGTTTCGAGCCGGAAGCAGCGTTGCACCATGGTTTCGTGCAGGCACCCTATTGAAAGCACCCTATTGACATGTGCCAACTAATGGCCCAACTTAACACCTTGGTGCCCATGTTACTTTGTATTTGCAGGCAGCCGAGCAGGGGCAGTGACGGCCTGCACTTGGGCCTCGCTGCTCTACTATGGGCGGCAGGGCTACGTGGATGCCACCAGGAAGATCATCACCACCACCAGGGATATTGTCGCCAGGTTGGTACCTTGCTGCATTCTCCAACGCTGGGCACGATCCAGGGCTCGCGCCGCAGAACCCAGAGGTCCCGGGTTCGATCTCCCACCACTGCCCGTTTCGATCTGGACAAGCATCGTACCAATGCGCAGTCGTGCGTCGCTACATTGCGTGATGCACGTTCCCAGGCTAGCAGCGGTACTGCACTGGCTAGGTTTATCATCTACAGCGGAGACATCGGATGCCGACCGGGGCTGACTGACTCACTTCCCGCAATTGTATGCGTGACGGCATTATTTGCGAGCCTAGCTCGTATTGACTATACCACTCAGTTTCACTTTAGGGTCTAGCTTCGGCCAACGCTACGAGCAAATGGAGCCAGTTGAGCGATGCCAAAGTCGCATTGTCGCGGCTCTCGTTGCCTTTGTGTGTTTGCTATCGCTGACCAAACAAATGGCGCATGGTGAATTTGCCACTGTCCTTCACTCTTTTTTGTGCGCGATTGGTTTAGCTGGTGAAAGCAAAATCGCAAAGACATTGAGGGCAGTGACACCATGCTTCTGGTGCTGCTTCATTAGCTCTGTCGGGTCGTAACGTCAGCTGCGGTCAGACTTGAAAAACACTGACAAGTCATTCATTCTCGCCGAGGTTTTTATTTAAACATGACCCCTTAGGGCCCAACTACCCAGAGCACGATTTGCAGCTCGAAATTCATTTTCTTTTTGCCGAAAACGGCCAGTTTCAGTTGCGCTCAATCTCTTTTCCAGGGTCACGTGGTGTTCAGGCTATGTCTATCACAAATATTCAAAGTCGTGGGTCATCTAAGGCACATATTCAATATTAAAGATAAAAAAGAATACAAACCCAATTTTTCTGGCCTTCAAAAAGCTGCAAATACGTTGATAGATAAAAAAAAATGTTTTACACAGATTGCAGGAAGTATGCGTACACGTCATTCTTAATACGGCGTTGTACCGTGGGCTGGACAATGTGATGGCAACGCACAACGGACCAATTTTGCGACGGACATGGGGACGCTAAAGGCCCGCTCACACTCTTGCAACCGAGTACGACCGAGAGAGACGAGACCTGTTGAAACCTCTTAAAATTTCTTAAGACGAAAGAACACGCTGGCGCCATCTATGCGGTGACCCTGGAACTGCATTTCACAAGAACGAAGGTTTTGCGGGATTTCCGAGGTAAAATGTGCGTAACACATATGAAAAGGCTCTTTTATAGCACTGACAAACGTTTTTCGAGCCAAGAAAGGAAGGATAATGCTCGAGAGAAATAGAAAATATGCTTGACTGCCAAGTTTACACTGCTACCCAATAGATGGCGCCAGTGTGTCCTCTCGTAAGAGTTATTAAGAGCTTCCAAGGCACAAGGTTCTAAGAGGTCTTAAGTGTATGAACAGGCCTTAATTTGGAACTGTCATTCGTGGTACCGGCCAATCGATTTTCAAGCGCAGAACATCGAGCGGAAGGGATATATAAGTGCGAAACAATCGCACGACAAACGATGCACGCAAGTTTGCCATCTGCTTCACACGTCAGAGAAGCGGGGAAAAAAAAAAAGGCTGTCGAGTGTAGCCACATGATTTCTGGCCATGAGCGTCCATGCTCGTGTTTTGTTTTTGGTTTCGAGCAGTTGAGGTTTTTGGCTTTATTAAAAATATATGCGACTCTAGCAAAATGTTCCTGCGCAGGGTGCTCCCCAAGAAGGAGAAAATAAACAGAACCATTTTTGCTTTTCATCAGAGTCTGACGTCCTCTCTTTGTCGTCAAAGAACACTAACAGTAACCCACACGTGAAAACTAGCGTCGCCCGAACGATTACTGGTCTTCAGTCGACCAATTGAACAACCATCTACAGCGCGCAAATGTGGCATGGCTACCACTTTGCCGAAATCTTCGAGTACCGTGTTCCCAAAGTAAACATGACGCCGACATCTGAAACCAAAACCAAACATCTCCAGCGTGTCCTGCGCTGTGTTCTTTTTTTATTTATTTCGCTTGCCCATAGTTGCTCGTTGCCCGTTTCGCGCCCAGCGTAGCAAAGAGAAAAATACATAATTACGCTGTTTTATTTACGGCTTAGTAATCATTTTCGGTCTGATTTATGCTTTTCATGGTTATTCAAGTGGAAATTGGAACAGTGCCATAAAAATCGCGAACCAAAACGTGACTGAGGGCACGTCTCTCGTTCCGACCAATTGCTGCCGCATCTCTTGTGACGTCATGCTTTTAGGCGCCGCAACGTCACATGAGCTCCGCTTCTCCTGGCTTCTCCCCCAACTCTAGGGGCGTCGCCGCAATCCATCCCGGTACGATTATTACCGCGACTTTTTAATTGATTTGCGCGGCACACTAGCACCGGTTTCAACTGAAATTTGGGCAACGTTGCACGGAACCAGGGGCGGATTAAGAGGGGGAGTCCGGATGTCCTGACCCCCCTCTTGATTTCTGCATGTGTAAAATTTAGGGCATGAAACGAGGGAGAGGGGGTTCCTAAACATATGGTACGCTGACCAACACCCGACCCCCCCTCAGGAAATTCCTGCATCCGCCCTGTTTTTGGCAACTGAACCAGTTCAGTTGCCAAAAAAATATCCAAAATTGCCTTCATTGTTCCTTTAAAGCGAAACAGAGTATAAAGTTTGCCAAAGCATCTAGTGGCAGCAAAATCGGGGAGGTTTTAGCAAAGTTTGTCAAACTGGGAAGGTTGGTGTTGACAAACACGGTACTTCATTTCTCCTTCTCAACCCCTCTCAAGAGATAAGTGCCGTCTGGTGGCAGTCGTTCACACCACAAAATGAGTGGCACTCATTCACAGCCCCACAAAGCTAGTAAATTTTAGTTGATCAATTATTTAGTTAACAAGTACCTATGCCATGGCTGGCAGTTTGTTCCGAAAAAGTTTCTTTTTTTTTTTCTCTCAATCATCCTATGGTAGGAATTTTTGACTCTTCGCTGAAATACCAAAATAACAAAGTTCTACAAAGTAGGACTTTGTCCTATATTGTAGACAAAGTAGAACTGTCCTACTTTGTGGGACTGGACAGAGTCCTGCAAATAGGACTCTGTCCTGAGTTGGCATTCTAAGGTGACAACTAGGATAGCCCGTATTGCTTGTTATGAGAAAAAAGTGCATGTGTCATCCGATTAAAGAGGGGGATTCATATGCAGCAGGCGAGGCCTCTGCTGTCTCTGTTCACAATAACTTCTGGCCCTATGGCATCTGGGTATGATTTACATCCAAAGTTATATTTTTTTGCTTATGAACTGTGCAGTGAATCTGTTATGCTTCTGGTGTAATGCAATAAGTGTCAACCCTGTGGGAGAAATGAATGTGCAGAATACCGTGTGCGAGAGGTCGACGATACGACCAAAGCAGGTGGTTAAATAAAGTACATGCGACAAGGAAAATAAAACGGGACATGAAGGACAATTAGAAATTATATACAGACACAGCGCCGACTAACGACTTGTTTTTTTTACAATCGGTTACAAAGACCAAGACTGAACATGCTCTCGTCAAGCCATTCCACACCGCACTGTCCAAGAAACGTGCCAAAATGAAGAATGAACGTCAATTCGCTATCGTAAATATCTAGCGACTCTGCACTAATGCCTGTGTCGGGACTGTTTTGCTGAAGGCAGTAAGCTTCGTGAATTTCTCTAGCTGACCAGCTGCTACAGTCATTAGTCAGTGCTGTGTCCGTGCAGTACCATCTAGAAGACAAAGCCTGGGCCCGCGCCTTTCCCCCACCCCCCAAATGTCACCACGAACCATAGAGGATTGGAACCCTCTTCCCTGTGGTATAGTTCAAATGGACTCTCCGAGCCAATTTGAAAATAATGTGCTCGCCTGCATAGCGTCCTATAGTGCGGGGTAGACTTCATACTGTACTTATTTTTTGCCGCTTTTCATGTTTGAGCGTATTGAGGTTTTTGTCATTCATTTTTGAGCTGTGAGCAGTGTGGGCGTGCTTGCTTAGTTATATGCTAAACAATTTTTTTTTAACATTCTTGAGGGTTGTGTTTAAAGGGGTACTACGGCGATATTTTGAGCAACCCCACCTAACTATATTTTTTGAATTTGGCATCTTTTACTCTTTCCAGTATACTATTTAGTATCGCGAAATTCAAAATAGTTGTTATGAAATCAGCAAATGAAAATGATGCCAAACCCAAGATTCGAGTATACCTGCGCTTTTCATTGCCGTGACGTCACGATGTGGCAGGATTGTGGTTCGAGCGGGCTGTCTAAACATGAACTATGCCGAGCATTTGTTTCGTGCTGCTGCGCGGGAGCCAGAGCGACCTTCCAAAGCATTCATTTGACACCATGAAACTGTTTGTAATCAGTTGGGAACAAAGTCTACAGCCCAAAGAGTGAACACCTGCCTTACAATGACGTCACTTTTTCAATGTTGCCAGTAGAGCTTTTCACTTTGATAAACATGATGAGGACCAAAATTGTAAATTCTATAACTTGGGTGAAAAAAAGTTATTTTGGCCAAATATTCGGGTTACTATTTCAGCGATGTTTGTGGTGTGTTTAGCAAGTTTTTAAGCAAATCGGGGACTATGAAGAAAACGCCGGAGTACCCCTTTAAGCTCTCATGCATGTGGCCAAAACAATGGCCCAATATGTATATTTTGTTTCCTATCGTATTGAGTGCTAAAACTCCACCCTGTATCGGCCCTTCTGGGCTAACAGTATCAATAAAGAAACAAACGAGTGGATTTACGCAGCAGCGCTTATCTTGCACCGGCATAGCCGCCGGCGCATCTCGCACTATCTCGCAACGACCACAATGCTAGAATGCGACATCGCCAAGATGGACGCATCTGTCGCCTTGCAGCTTTCCAGTCGAGCTTTGGCACGTTTGCCGCTTGGGGTGAGTCGGAGATCCACCAACGACGACATTGTGCGTACTAGGCCCGGCGTTCTAGGTGGCATTGGTCCGTAAACTCCTACTTGTCACTTTGTCTTTTCCGCGCCATTTCATTTTGCTCGTGACGCATATCTACCCGGCCATCTAAAAACGCAGTAAAGGATTGTTCACACACTTGCAACTGCTTGTGACTGGATGCCTTGCAACCTTTTGTGATACCTTACTACGAGAAACCACACGGGCACCATCTGTCAGGCAGCTGTGTAGCACTTGGTATTTCCGTATACAGGGTATTCCCAAACACAATTCACATGCTTTTTTTCACCGCATAAATAAACTATGCATCGCCGAACGCCCATTCTCCGCCCAAAGGTAGCGCTGTATGTCCGAACCAGATGCCAAAGTTTCAGCCCGAACCAACGTCAGATTAAAAAGTTATAATTGATTTTCTCGAAATTTCAATGAGAACATGGCATCCGACGGGGCTCTCGAATACGTGGAGCTCTGTGGCGCCAGAAACCGAAAAACGGGCGAAAATGAGCCCCATTTTCTCATTGAAATTTTCAGAAAATCACAACCTTTGAATACGATGTCAGTTCGGGCGAAAACTTTGGCATCTGGTACAGATCTCTAGTGCTACCTTTTGGGCAAAGGATGAGTGTTCGGCAACACGCAATTCATTTCTGCAACAAAAAAAATTAAAAAATCGCCAATATTTTTTCAGGGACACCCGATATTTGTTACTTTTTTTTGTGCATCATTCTTTTGTTATTGGCTCGAAAAACTTTCCAATGTTTAAAATGAACATTTCTCATCGAGACTATGTACATTTGATCTCCCAAATACCGCAAAACCTTAGCTCCAGTGAAATGCAGTTCCAAGGCCACCTCAAAGGTGGTGCCAACGTGCAAGTGTGTGAAGTAGCCTTAATCGAGGCACCGTTGTTGCCGCAGGGTGTCCGAGGTGCCCGGCATCTATGTGATTGGGTCGCCCGACACGAGCGTGGTGGCCATCGGCTCGCACGTCTTCGACATCTTCCAACTGATGGAGAAGCTGACCCACCAGCGGGGCTGGAACCTGAACCCGCTCCAGTACCCGGCGGGCTTCCACCTCTGCGTCACCCTGCTCCACGTGTCCGAGAAAGTGGCCGACCGCTTCGTCAACGACGTCCGCGAGCTCACCGCCGAGATCATGAAGGACCCCCCCAAGCCCAGCACAGGACAGGTCAGAGATCCTGGGGCTGGCCTTAGGCCTAGAGTAGACGTGTGCAAACATCAAAATTTTTATTGCGAATCTAACTCGAATATTTTCTAGTATCAATATTTGAATGTTTGTGTATGAATTTTTATATGAATATTCATTTTGTGAGCATGGATACCTGAAAATATTCACGGCTGGAGAAGTTATTTTTAGAAAGCAGACCTACGAAAAGAAACGGTTTTATTTTGTGTAAAACGCTTTCACCTACCGTAATATCCCGAAAAATGACTTACCATAAAAGTACCCCCCCCCCCCCCCCCCCGCCTTCCCCCCCCCCCCCCCCCTTTCTGGCATGATGTGCTATTTTAATGTGAAACATTCTTTGGCTGGGTAATTGGCATTTCAAAAAAGCCCAAAAGTGAAGCCAGGTACAAAATCGAGGCCGCAAGGCCCGATGCTGATTGGTTTTGAGCAGGAGGGGAAGCAGGGGCCATCGCAGTAAAAAAGCGTTTGCACCCGATGGGAATCGAACTGAGACCATTTAGATTATTAGCGAGTGTCTTTCCAGCATGTCACGACACATTGCCGTGACTTGAGGTGTTATTTTGGGGGAAAGCCCCATGGGGCATTCGCTCTGCATCCAGCAGATAGCAACTTGACATACTGTCGCAAGTTCTTAAAACCCGGGTTAGCACCAGTGGGCACGTTAAGTCTGTGTTCCTTTACTCCTACTCTGACGCTCAAAGTTTCATACTTCGAGCACAGCAACTAAACGACTCATGGCGTACAGGAGTGCGACACACCGAGGGTGCGGCCCAAATCTACTCGAATAGATCCGAGTTACCCTGGTGGATTATGTCACATGACAACAAAAATAGAGGAACTCTGGACGCGGGTAGGTTTTGGAGCGGCTAAGGTACAGAACCCCTACCGTGGAGTAAGATTGAGTGAATTTTGGAACACGGCCCGAAACTATCGACGAGCCCCACGATCTCCTTCCGACCACACGGCTATGATGAACCCGGCAATACAGGTGGCAGAAGCCGAAATTATTTCATAGATAAATTTATTAGGCCTGTGTGGAACGGCAGTCTACAGCAAAAGAAACGGCGACGTTACAAAGTTTCTACGAACGCTTTTATATCCCTGAAAGGTTTGAAGACTCGCTTCGTGCACATATGTGGAAAGTTACCTTGGCCAATCTATTTATTGACCATGCACGCTGTTCGGATTTAAATTAAAAACAACATTCCTAAACCCGCTCGTCGAGGCAGGAAACCCTAAAATTTGTCAGAGATTCCGTGGTTCCGTGTCTCAGCGCGACACGGAAGCTACGCCGAGACCGGCACACCGTCGTTCGATAGATAATTCGTTTTCAGGCGAGATGCCTGACCAAGCCTTTCCCGCAAAGCTAACAGATGTTTCGGCTTTCCAATCTAAGTATCTGTATTCGCTGCGGCTAGGCTAAGCATTCTAAGCAGGGCAGCGGTCTGACTGTCTTTTCATCACAACTTTTCTGTCGCCGAGCTATTGACACGCTCGTTCGTTAGATCAATTAATTTTCAGGCAAGACGCACGAACAAACCTTTTCCTCGACGCTCGCTGATGTTCCGGCTTTCAAATCGAAGTATTTTTATTTGCTGAACTAAGCATTATAAAAGGGGCAGAGCAGTCCGAATGTCTCCATCTCGACAACTTTTCTGTTGCTGTGCTCTCAGCACGCTACAGTTTGCTTGACGAATTTCTTTTTCATGCGAGACGCACAAACAAACCTTTTTCGGAACACTAATTGCTGTCTTGGCTTTCAAATCAAATTGTTTTTACGTGCTGGATTAAGCACAAATCAACTGAAAAGGGGCAGCAGTCCGGCTACGCCTTTCATCTCGACGGTCTCAACAGCAGCACAGCCATATTGTTTGTTTACGTGACGACGCGGAGTGCGAAGAAATCACTCGCGCTCCGAGAAATTCTTGGTGCATGAAGAGCGCGCTCGAGTGTCAGTCTCTGGTGGCACTCCTGTCCGTTTAGTCAAAGGAGCGCCAAACTCTCGCGTTCTGGAGCACAGACTTAACGCGCAGAGTGTCTCCATTCCAGGAATTTCTATAGAGTGTACATGCCATGTGTTAGGCTAGTCGCCAAACTAACCGATAAAGTGCACCGAGAGCGTAGATGCCGCACGTTTCCCGTGCAACATAATTGCCCAGCAATTTGCTATCTAGTAGTTACAGTGCCCAGGCCAGTGGTGACCACGGCCGAATGTTGCCGACCGGGAAGAACAGTAATCTGCTTCGTCGCCCCCAATCTGATAACAAGTTTAGCAAACAACAAAACAAACAAAAAAAATGTTTTTCTTGATTGCACATTGAAAGTTGGCCCACCCTTCGTTTTCACTCGATTTGCTCTTGATTTTAGATTGGCCATCTCGCAATTATGATGCTTGTATTTAAAAAAAACAAAAAAAAACCTTCACGAGATGAGCTAGGTAAAACATGACTTAACATAGCGAGCAAGGCGGGTTGCATATACATCTTTTGTTGGTTCGATCGGTTCTCTAAGTACTCTTTCTGTTCTTGCAGGCTGCAATCTACGGGATGGCACAGAGCCTTCCAGATCGCACTGTTGTAGAGGACCTGGCCCGTGCTTACATTGATTCCTGTTACAGCACACGCTACATAGCGGACAGCTAGCCACCTAATACACTTGGCAGAGATGCTGCACTCTTTAAGAGGACACATGCTTTCTCTCCCAGAAAATCGTTCAACAGAAAAAATTTGTTACATGATCAACATTTTACTTTTTTACGAGGCCTCGCCCTACTTGACCTATTCCTTGTCTTTTTTTATTGTCTTCATTAAGTGACCTCCCGGTTTCCCCTAGTCTTGGGTTTATGAGAGATGTTTTGAAGTGTGCCACCTCACTTGTTCTCTCACAGTTGTGTTTTTCTCTTGTTTTTCGGTCAACCTTACAAGTCGGGCGACAAACATGTGAAAGGTTGCACTGCATCGGTAGACAATGCTGGAACGCATTGGTGTCTCTTGCTGTTCGTGTTCGGTCGCTTGGAGTCTGATTTGTCGAAGCGTGCTTGGAAAAATGCATTACTAACATTATACTTTTATTTCTTGTTTTTGTTCTAAGTAGTACATATTTTTTTTCAGCCTTTCAGTTTCTGAAACCTTTAGGGCATATTGCTGTATGAAGAACTGTCGACGCTTTGAGACAATGTTGTGCTGGCCTTCTGTTCTAAAAATTTGATACAGGCTTGTCTTCGCTGCAATGCTGAAATTGCAACTTGTAAATGGCAATGAGTACTGAGTGCAGCTTTAAAAACGCCTTAGTATGTTTTTGGCATACAGATACATTCTGCATGGATACTGCACAACCCTTAAGTCTGGTTTACCTGAATAGGCAAGGTTTATATTTCTATGAATAGTGAGGGTCATGCGAGCCAATTTTGGAGTTCATAGATCGAAGCAGAACTAGACAGCATCTATATACCGTAACCAAATTTGCATTTCATTGGCAGTTAATATATCTACTGTAAAATATCGGGGGAGCACCTATCACACTTTCTCTGAAAACAGTAATAATCTGAACATGGGCGCTTGTCCGGTCAAATCAGGCGCTTAATGTATAATTTGCAGAATTAATTCCCAAGTTTGGAACATGTTAATAGTCGGCGCTTGAACAAAGTGGGTGCTTCACAAGTATTTTACGGTAGTCATTTGAATTGGGCTTTCCCGGTTCAACTTGCCAAGTGTGGCTGCTGCAGTCGTAAAATTGCTATTTAGCAAATCCTTCTAGAGTGGTATCGACTTTTTCGTCAGCAGATGCATCATTGTTGCAGAAAATATGATCCTGTCTTTGTCCATACAAGTGAAATTTAGCTTTAGCCATACTAAAATTTTAGCTGAAGGCTAGGTTTTGCTTGATCAACAGCATTGCAGCTTTTGGTACAAATATTTGCTCTTAGATTATTTTCTATCGATAACTACCAATGCTTGTTTCATTAGTTCCAATTTATGCTCGAGCTGGACTCTGGAGTGATCTCATCGTGAAAGTAAAAAGTTTTGTTTGACTGGTGTAGTTGTGTGATAAATTTGTCTGTGCATGTTACTTATCATTGTAGAGTTTAACAATCAACAGAAAACTGAGGTGGGATTGCTCCCCTTCACCATGAAACTGACATTCTTTAAGCTTTCTGGAAGTTTCAGGCGCTTTTCCAAATTAATGTGGTAGAAATATCTGCAAGCTTTAGTGGTCATTGTCGGTAAAGAAAAAATGCCAGGATTCAAGAATGAAATTGCCAGAGGCAATTCTATGCCTTGCTGAGGCACCAATAAATTACGGCTGCAATGTAAACTGGTTCTATGGTGCAGTGTGATAAACTTTTTTAGATACTTTTATCGGGCTTTGAAAGCATACTTATTCTTCATTACTTCCACCGAACTGTCAGTTTTGTTTTCACTAGGTATCTAGCCTCCAATATGTGTACTACAAATTTATTTTCACTGTTTACTGCTATGAAGAGTGCATTAAATCAAGAATAAAAGTATTTACAAAGAAACTGCCTTTTTCTATTCTTTTAACAGGTTGAAGGGTCACTTCTCTCCAAGTAATTTGTCACGTTTTGCCAACACTAAGAAGTTTCACATTATTTTGAGACGCGCCGCCTGAAGTCGCACCTGGAATGGGAAAACGTTCCCCGTTTCAAATGTGCAGGTGACCTAGTGTGAACCTCGAGATATCTCTATTGTCTTTGTGACTCTATGCCCCATGACGAGATTCGCAATTTCGGAAGATGGGATCTTAATGTCCTCTAAAAGGTGAATATAGATAGAAACTGAAGGAGAGGACGAAACGAGTGCATGTGGGGACCACAGAGTGCTGAGCTCTGGTTGGAATGGTTAGTGGGTAGATGTAAACAAGAGGCCTTTGTTTCTACTCACTGTTCAAATTAGTTGGAGGAGTGAGTAGAGTCACAGGCAGCTAGCTTTACATCTACCCACTAATCATTCCAACCAGAGCTCGGCCTTCTGTGGTCCCCACATGCTCTTGTCTCGTCTTCCTCAGTTTCTATCCGCATTGGGGCAGATGGATTATTGACCTGGCAAGGTGTCTGCCAACCTGGAAAACTTGGAATTGTCAGGGAATTTCAAGGCACCTGGAAGATTGAGGGAATTGTCAGAAAATTGAATCAAGGAAAAATGAGCGATGTGGGTGGCACTGGTGACACGCAACAAAGTGGGTAGGTGTTGCGTGCGGTTGCATGGATGGCCTTGGCGCCGAGTAAGTTACCCAAGGCATTGCTAATTCAGCTTAAGCCTTCACCGGATTGAGCGGGAAGGGCCCAGACAATCCTCTGACACTCCGCCCTCCTCATTTTCTGCTTTTGTAATGGTCAGGGAATATATTCAAAATATTTAAAAAGTCGGAGAATTTGAGCAAGGAAATTAGGTAGACACGCTGCTTGGCCACCTCAACTGAGCCAATAAAGCCTCGCACACTGTCTTTTATAGGATAACAAGGGTCTCTCGATGATAGCAAACGACAGATTGCAGAAGCTTTTGCAATCATTGATCCCTGACAAATTACTTATGTACATGCAGCTTTGATAGATTTTACATGCAAGATCCCTGTCCTTTTTCTTTTTGTATCTGTGCGTGTGTGATGCAGTGGAAGTTGTGAGCAGTCATTTATGGTCGTTCTACATATCTGCGCGTAGAGCTGCTCAAATTAGGGGTCTTCAGTCATTTTTTTATTATTATTAAAGTCGAGTAATGACTGCCCCGAGTTTAGCAATGTAGTTATATTTATTGCACCTGGGTGGGGAGTGAGTAGGGGTCACTGATCTCTATGACAATTGCTGGATCGCGCATCCCCGCTCCGCGAGTGCAGCCACCAGACGGCCATCTGTCATGTCGAAAAATCGCGTTTTTGGAGCGTTGCGGAGGCTGGAAGGCAGCGTGCTGGAGGCACGTTTTCTACTCTTTCGTCGTCATTCGCTGAACAAGTTACTGTGTAAGTCGTGAAACTTGCCGCTGAGAACACGTGGAAATTTTTACGGAAGCGCAGTGCCGCTGGAAAAAGGCAGAACTTGAAAAGCAAGTTTCGCCGGTCTCGCAGCGTGATCAAAGCTTCCTTGGCACGCCTAAGCGCTGCGACTCCGTGCCGTCGCACGCTTGGATACCGATCAAGAATCGGCGCCGCGGCAAAGTTTTGAAGTTATGTCGAGCATAGATGTCTTTGCATCCTATGTCGGCCATGGAGTTCTGGATCGTCCAGCTGTTCCTGCGAGTTGCTATCAATAAAAGGGGGAAAACAATCTACGCGGTTGCTCTTATATGCACTATGAACCATGGGTATGTTCTAAATTTACTCTAATGTATCACATGTTAGCCCGAATAGAGCGAGGCTGTGGAGCAAGGAGGGTTTCCGAAAGCAAAACTACAAGACTGCGAGAATTAAATTGAAGCGCGGCCCATACGGTAGTGTGCAATCCGTTCCGCGCTTAAACGACAAGGGCAATGAAGTAGATTGGTAATTACTAATGAGCCAGCACTGAAAAGTGATGAGGAGCTGCCTTTGAGGTCTACCCACAATCCTTCATTCAGAACCAATCAGAGCTCGGCGTTCTGGCGTCACCACAACCCCTGCAAAATATAAAAACAAACGCAAAAAAAAAAAAAAAAATCGTTGCGGCACCTATTGTTTTTATGCATTTACTATTCCCGGCTAAGCGGCAGAAAGAACGCATAATTGTGTGAGCCACTCACTCTGCGCGAATGATTTAGCCAACGACGACCGACGAACGCCCCGTGAAGTGACGCAGCGTTTCTCGACCCTGAGGGACACAGCGGCAGTGGCAGCAAAAATTGGCTTGCTCTTTATGTTTATACAGCCTTGATGGAGATGCGCCTCAACGGGTAATCGGTCTCTTAGCTGTAGATGAGAAATTTAGCCAGTGCGGTACAACCGCTAACCTGGGATTTTTAACGTGCATCACGCAGTAGTGATCACACGAACGCGTGCCGGTACGAAACTCATCCAGATCGAAACGGGCGGGGGCGGCGGGGATCGAACCCAGGAGGTTCCCAGCGCAAGCTTTCGCTCCACGCTCCGAGCTGAGACGCGTTAGCCCACTCGGCCACTTCCTCCTTTTTTTTTTTATTTTTTTATTTATTGCCATAAATCAGCCACCTCCTCCCTTCAGTGGCAGCAGGTTACGCTAAAACCTATATAAGCAACGTTTTTTTTTTTTTTTTTTTTTTTTTTCCCCATTGCAGGTTGGTACTGCTTTGCTTTGTACAAACTGATATTTATCTTTACCATCTGCTGCTGCTGCTGCTGCTGCTGTTCCTGCTGTAATTCGTGCTGTTATTTGTTGCTGTGTTGCGATACTTGACGGATGCTCCAACATGGCAGATGACTCGAAAGATATCTGTCTAAACAGCGGCGTAGATTTTCCATTTTCCGGGGGGGGGCGGGGGCCTAACGAAAGCCCGCCGGGATTCCATATCTCATGTATATTGTCAATATAGGCAACGTGGGCGTTATTTTGTTTACATGCCACTACTAGAAGCTCGTTACATGGCACGTAAACACTGTCTCGCTAAGGATCATGGCCCGGGCCCGGGGGGGGGGGGGGGCTTTGCCCCTCCCCTCGGATCTTACCGGGGGGGGGGGGGGGGGGGGCACGAGCTCCGATGCCCCCTTGAAGTCTACGCCTATGGTCTAAATTGCAGTCAAGCCTTCCCGGAAGAGGCTTGCAAATCACATGCGAGGAGTGCCAGTGTTCTGGCGTCCCGGAAGATTCGCGCGTTGCGTCACGTAAAACCTGGCGCTGCCAGACATGTAAAATAGCCAAATCTCGAGGCAGTCAGAGCAGCAAACAAAACAAAGATCTAGATGTAGCTGCTATGCTGATCAGCATGAACGCTAAACTAGACACCCTGTTAAAAGAAACAGTGGATGCCATGGAACAATCACTTCAGCACATGTCGGCGAAATATGATGCAGTGGATGAACACAACGCTAAAATAAAAAAAAAAAAAAAAAAAAACTTAAAGAAAAGGGTGACGCACTTGGAAAAAACGGAACCAACAGCGGAGGTCGTTAAAGGGGCACTGACACCCCAAAAATCGTTTTTTTTTATTGTCTAAAATGATGCAAGTTGCAGTCATAGACACGCAAAAAAAACAAAAAAAACAACGCATCGCAAAAAAAATATTTTCTCGCACGCGCGCGCGCCTTTTTATTTTTGGCGTTTGAGTCTCCCGCCTCTCGCCTCCTCGCTTCTTTTGATTTGCGACGTCAAGAATCATGAAATTTAGAAGATTTGTAGGCGACATCTCTATAACATTGGGGAATTGTAGTAGACCGTTTCCGCAGCCCGCTAAGCACCCGGATAGCGCTCCGTAATCCGCCACAAGACCTTGGACTATGCAGACAAGGCTGGCGGCGCGCATGCGCAGCTGCGGCGTTTTCTTCACGGATACCGTAGCGGAGAAGAAAAACGGTCTACTACAATTCCTTATTTAATAACGGCAATCCTAAAACATGTTTTTTAACGCAATTGCGAACGCACTACGGCCCTTTCTTTTTGAAATACCTAAAATCGGGAGTTCGTTGTGGTGCCGTCTCCTGGATATGTATCCTCCCACGGAATACAGGCGACACCGCTCAAAACCGGTCCTCCGCAACGCCGGCGCTCGCTCCTTTCCTCCTCGCTTTGGGTCGCCATGGCAACAGCAGGGAGTCGTGAAAGAAAGTGGACTGTCAGGACTCCGCAATATTTGACGTCAACGCACCGGCTCGGATCGAGCGGGAACTTCGAATTAGGCATTTGGAAATTGATTTTTTTACTTCACAAATACTGAATTCCCAAATTTCAAATTTTGAGGGTAATGTCCCGGCATCGTTTTCAATCGTTTCGAATAATAAAAAAAAAATATGATTTTGATGTGTCAGTGCCCCTTTAAAACAAGAAGTTCACGACCTTGAATGGAGGAGCCGCAGACAAAACCTTGAAATACACGGGATCCCCATGAGCGAAGAGGAAAACCTTTTGGCTGAGATAAATGACCTAGCAAAGCAACTGGAAGTGCCCGACTTGACAGCAGATTAAATCATGGCCATGCATCGGCTTCCCTCGCTCCCTGATAAGATACCCAGAATTTTAGTTCGCTTTTCAAATCAAGCAACTCGAGATCTGTGGCTCACGAAACGAGGGAACTTAAAGCGAGTTCGTAGCAAAGCATACATCTTGGAAAACTTGACACACCAGGATAAAACACTTCTTTGGGAAACGAGAGAATGGGCAAAGGCAAGACGGTATCATTACGTTTGGCACAAACATGGAAAAGTACTGGTAAGGGAAAAAAATGGGGGCACAAGCACATGTAGTGAAAACTGTGGATGACTTGCAAACACTTGAATAGTTTCTCGCTGCTGGTAGTTTTTTTTTTTTTTTTTGCTATGAATGACAAGACTCTTTCGTTAAGAAGTGAAATCGGAATTGTTTTCAAGAACCAACCAAAGGTGCCACTTTATTTATTTCACCTAAATGTGCAATCGATACGGAATAAATCTGATGACTTAAACATATTTTTGAACTTTCTTAAATTTTTTTTTATGTTATTATGCTCAGTGAAACATGGTATAAAAATACCGAAGAAGTAGATCGGCTTGAGAATTACGAAATATTTAGTGCAAACAGACCAAGAAAGTAGGAGGCGGAGTATGTATACACGTAAAAAGAGGTCTTGAGGGCACACTTTTAAGTGACTTTACAGCTATTACAAGCGATTATAAAATACTAACTTTACAACATGCAAAAACTGTTTTTTTTTTTTCTGTTGTCTATCGCCCGCCAAGTGGTAATATCTCCTCCTGTCTTGAGTTTCTCGACGTGAATTTTAAGTTTATTGGTGAAAGCGAATAGACTGCCTGTTTTGGAGGTGATTTAACATAGACATGCTTGCGTCCTCCTCACATAAAGTTGAATTGTTGACTTTATATCAGTCATACAGACTCTTCAATGTTATTTCCCAGCCTACTCGCATTACACCGCGAAATACGGCGTTGTTGGATTGGATTTATTTTTAACAAATATTTCAGGAACGGACATAATTGCTGGAGTGGAGAACTTCATACTCTGTATGACATCTGTCAAATGCGGCGGAGAAGACCATGATTTTTGAAAACGTCCAGAAACATCATGTTTGCGAAAATCCTTCCCAAAACTGCTTCTTGCTGGGATCTGAGGCCTGTTCGAACCGGAAGGACATATCCCTCGAGATGCTAGGGATGAGCGCTGAAGATGAACTGGAGTTGGCATTGTGTGGAATATGTTGGCGAGTTGGTGAAAAAACATTTGGAGGCCACTGCTTTTCTGAACAAACTCAAAAAGTGGACGAAGAAATACATACCCCACTGTTATATTCGGCGCGCACAACAGAAAGCAATATGGCTTGAAAAAGCAAATGTGAAACCACGTGCGTAGTCCTACACTTCGACTTCGCGGAAAACTGGAGTATTGTGATCCAACGTGGCAGTGCCGGGATAGCACTGGAAAACCAAGATGGTGGCAATCTTCACCTGCGTTGCGACGACCACGAAGCTTCGTCTGTCTTGATTCTGCACACACGCTCTTTGCGCTCACAATGATCGAAGACAGGCTCGAGGAACTCTTGCCCGCTTTTTCGGAGCTAATCTATCTTTCGGACGGCGCTCCAAGCGAACCATTTTAAAAATCGGCACCAGTTACACGAATCTCCGAAGGAGTTCGTTGTCAGCTGGTGGATATACTCGGCGTCAGGGGACGGCAAAAGCGCGTGCGATGGAGTGCACTGCATTACTTGAAAACAACTGAGGTGAGCTCCATAACTAACGCGCGTACGTTCGTTGAAGCTCTCGGCCAGAAAATCAAGGGGATAACGCTTCTCTCTTATCGACCAAGAGGAGCTGTCCCGTTATCGGGAGTGTAAGAGGAAGAAGTGGAAGAAGGTAAGCCCATGGAGAGGCATCCATCCTTTTCATGTGTGGAGCAAAGCAACGGAGGAAGGGGGCGCTGCTGTGGTCCTAGAAAGAGTTTACCAAACCCCAGAGCAGACAGAGCTAAATGGTGGAACCGTGAACTGGCCCGACCGCCCCGTTTCAACAGTGCGTTCATTCTTGCCCCCCCCCCCCCCCCCCCCCCCCTTTCCCCGTGAGTGCGCAGATGACGCGCCATAGACTTTGACACTGAACTGACTGGATGGTGGACAAAGCGAAAACTGGCTCAGAATTTCATTAAGATATATAGTCTCAAAATGTTCTGCGTCGAAAGATGACTATCCCTATCCCAGGTGTTGATAACTGTTTTTGTGTGAGCAGCGCCCTGTAACATTGACAAGTATACTGCGTCGTCCATCCGTAAACTATACGGAATTTGGCGGTGTTCAATTTTTTTAAAGTTTATATTTGTATTAAAGTGGAGTATATTTTATGTTAATTTGGAGTATACGGGACATTTGGTGAACACATTTTGATATATTTCATGAAAAACATGTTTAAAGTGCAACGTGAAATATCACTTCAATTGATTACGTGTCGCATGTTGAGTTTGAAATACCGAACTTGGAATGTAAATATCATATTTTCTTAAGTCAAATAGATACGCAGTGCATATACATATGTACGATTTAGTATCTGGCGCTTAGGAAGTGCGATTTATATTGTGCACATACGGACTCTTCCGTAAAATAACTAGCCTTTCGTAACGTAAGGCTTCAAACGTGTGAGTCATGTGTTTAGGTTTCATTTCTACTTTCATTGATTCATGCCGAGTTACTGGAACTTTTCCCTCTTGACTTAAGTTTGTCCGGGAGTCTAGATGTTACGTATCTTCTCCGTCAATACATAGGGCGAAGCTCACACACCTTGCAGATCACCCCAGTGCCAAGTAAATACATATTGTTAGGATACATATTGTTGCTTTACTGCCTTTTACGCTCAGATATTGAGGTAAGTACTCACATTAAATAGAAAACCTTACATAGGTCAAAATGTTACTCAGCTGAGCTTCTATGCGAAGTCCCGTTCAAAACTCTCATAGCACGATATTCGAGCCCTAATAGCAGCCATACAAACAATATATTACAATTTCTGTTGGTATTTCCTGATAGTCTACTATAGTACCTAACCGCGAATAAAAAATAAAAGAAACAAAAGGTGTTTTTTTCTTAAAAAATCAACTTCAAACTTGCCAGTTTTTCTAAATGCTTGTTTTTCAGGCAAATGTTCTGCGTTATATTTTTAGAGCAAAATATTCAACTTATACAAAAAAAGAGCTTAATTTAAGCTTTACGGTGATGTAAAGATCACAAAAATATATTGATTAGGTCACACAGCATAACTTGCCGAAGTTCGTCAAATATTGTTTTGGAGCAAAATATTCAACTTATACAAAAAAAGAGCTTAATTTAAGCTTTACGGTGATGTAAAGATCACAAAAATATATTGATTAGGTCACACAGCATAACTTGCCGAAGTTCGTCAAATATTGTTACAGAGAGTTGGTTTGACAACTAAAAAAAACAAAAAAAATTAAAGATTTTATGACCTAGACGCTTAATTAGCATAACTCGCCGTTCGCCCCTTCTTTTATTAAAGTAATTTACAGGTAGCTACTAAATCTTTAAGAGGCGTTAATTATGAGTTAGTGTATTTTCGTGAGACTTGTATTACTGGGCGACAAGTGAACAAAAACCAAAATGTAAGCTTTTATAGCCGCGATACAAACAAAATATTACCTTTTCTGTTTATTTCACTTTATAAAGCACTGCTATAGGTAGCTAGAGAAAAAAACAATTAGCCAAATGAAAGCTAGTTTGTTTGGAGATTTGTGTTTGTCCTTCGTCCCTCTTGTTCCCCCTCTCCAGGGATTATTTTGCATTAAATTGCATACCTTTGATAGTTTTGCATTTAATTGCCTTATAATTATAACCTTAAAATTTCAAGCTTCGCCCTTGTTGGTGTTAGACTGGTGGCGGCTGATAAAACCCGTTTGCTCTACTGACGTCTACCTGGTTAGCTCAGTTGGTAGAGCGCTCTACCTGTAATGGAGAGGTCCCGGGTTCGATAACCGGACCAGGCGGATTTTTTAAGTCTCTCACCAGTCACGTAGCTGTGTTTGGAGATTTGTGTTTGTCCTTTGTCCCTCTTGTTCCCCTTCTCCAGGGATTATTTTCGTCAAAAGCTAGGCTTTTTAAAAAGTCGACCTCCAATTCGCAATTTTTTTTAAAATGGTCCTTGCTTTACGAGAAAATACTGCCCTTTCTCTTTTACCCACAACCAACATAAAATTTGTTAACATTAGAAGGAGTGTATACTCTAAGCTTTCTCAAAATACTAAATATTTTAATTAAGATACCTCATATAGGTCACACGAAAAAGCTGGTAAACTTTGACAAATATCGTCCAAAAACATCTAAAAGATATTTTATATAAATAATCGCGTTAAAATGATTTATCTGAGAATAAGCGTGTTCACAGGTACCTATTAAAAATAAGAGGCGTCAATTTTGAATTTGTGTATTTTTGCGAGTAAGTTGATTTACTGACAAAACAGTCAAATAAAATCAGACTTCGAGCTTTTATAGCAACCACACAAGCACAATATTTCATTTTCTATGTACATTATCTTATAAAGCACTGTAATAGCTAGCTAGAGAAAAAACCTCCAAATGCAAGGTTTTTTTTTAGAAAATCTATTTTCAGTTTGCAACAATTTTGAAATAGTCCTTGCTTTACGAGAACACACTGCCTTTTCACTTTTACACACATCATTAAATTTGTTATCAATAGAAAGAGTACACTCTTAGATTTCTGAAAATACTAGATATGTTACGATATCTCAAATACGTCACACGGAAGAGATGGTCAAACTTTGAAAAATATCGTCAAGGGACACACTTTGACAATATTAACAAATTAAAGTAAAGATAAATAATCACAATAAAATTATTGACCATAAATAATCCCTACTCTGAGAGTGGCCAAAAAAAGTTACATTGCACTACCAAAAAAAAAAAAAAAGAAAGTAGACATGACATTTTCGACAGGCGAGAGAAAGGTCAATTTGCGCCTCGGCTGCTTAAAATGTCCATGACTCGAGAACAAAAAATCACCCGAACTTGCGGTTTGCACTCCCTGTCACAAAAGGGTTCCCCCCTTTTTTCGTAAAAATTAAAAATTCGATCCCAAATTCGTGCCTGAGTTGAGATAAAACCACCCATACACAGGTTTCTTTTTTTTTTTTTAAGCTTTACAGGTTTCTTTTAAATCATTTGGGAAAGCTACACTTATGCGGTTTGTGGAGGTGAGTTTCAGAGGAACCTAAAACAGGAGGCTAATCGTAATGATCAGTTAGTTAATTAGGTAAAGTTTGTTAATTAACTTTTCAATTAGAGAAAATACACATATGGCTCCAATTAAAAACTTACTGAGCGTCCATCGAAGACCCCTAAATCAACTCTTTTTAGAACGACATGAAGCTCGTGGGAAACTCGGGGGCGCGCTAAAGTTACCTCTCGTGAAGCAGGCGCAAATAGCAGTGGCAAAAAAACGGATGATAATCTAATCATCCGCTTTTAGCCACTGCTAGCTTTGCGCCTGCTTCACGAGAGGTAACTTTAGCGCGCCCCCGAGTTTCCCACGAGCTTCATGACGTTCTAAAAAGAGTTGTTTTAGGGGTCTTCGATGGACGCTTAGTAAGTTTTTAATTGGAGCCATATGTCTATTTTCTCTACAAAGTTAATTAACGAATTTTAATTAATTAGCCAACTTATCGCAAAGATTAGCTGCCCACATAATGTCCACCTGGCCGTAAAACTCACCTGCACAAACCGCATAAGTGGAGCTTTCACGGCTTTTTTTTTTATTAAAGAAATTTGTAAAGCTTAAAAAAAAAACGCACACAGACACACCCTGTATATACAGTTTTCTTTTCTTTTTTTTTTTTTTTTTTGAGCCGTACAGATTTGTCTTAAAAAAGCCGTGAAAGCTACACTTATGCGGTTTGTGCAGGTGAGTTGTACGGCCAGGGGGTACATAGTATAGGGAGGTAGTCGAAATTATCAGTCGACTAATTAAATAAAATTTGTAAATTATTTTTAATTATTACAAACGGATATGTAGTTCTAATTAGAAACTTGCTGAGCATCATCGAAAACGTATAAATTAACTCTTTTTAGAGGGACATAATGCGGGGCTAGCATTTTACGGCGTTCTGTAAAAGCTCTTTATTTGGACGCGTTTCTAGATTTCGGTTTCTTACCGGAGCGCATCTACGCGCCCGTGGTCTTGCTCCCCAGTGGCTGAGACGCGCAACACATGTGCGCCCCTGGTGCGCCCCAGAGCCTTTTATAAAATGCCCTGGTGCGCCCTACTTCCCTCCTTTCTGCAAGGGAGGCGAGGGGGTGGCTTCGCGCCGCGACTACCGGGGAGCAGGACTGCGGGCGCAGAGGTGCGCTCTGATAAGAAACCGAAATCTAGAAACGAGTCCAAATGGAAAGTTTGTACAGAACGCCGTAAAATGCTGCCCCGGCGTTATATCCTTCTAAAAAGAGTAGATATAGTGGTTTACGATGATGCTCAATAAGTTTCTAATTGGAACTATATGTCTATTTGCACTTATTAAAAAGTGTATAAACATTTTTTACTTAATTACCCGACTAATAGTTGCGACTATCTCCCTATACTATGTCCTCTAGGCCGTATGACTCACCTGCACAAACCGCATTAGTGGAGCTTTCACGTTTTTTTTAAACAAATCTGTAAGGTTTAAAAAAAAAACATATATACTATATATATATATGTGTATATATATATAGAGAGAGAAATAGGGTGTTTCAGAAAACGCAGGTCAAATCGCTCCTGCGAAAACTAAGCATCGCACAGAAAAAAGGTTGATGCCGTGTTGGTGTCTCCCCAGGAGCCCATTTAGAAAAAATAGATTTTTAAAACTTTTTAGAATGTAACTTTTTATTTGTTTATTTGAAGGCCATAGTTTCAATTATAAACATACCGGGCATCATTAATAAACCCTATGTCAACACTTTTAGACAAGTATAAAGCATGCCGAGAATTTTACCATGTTTTGAAAACCCTTCAATTTTAACGCGTACTCTGGTTTCGGATTCTTATCCAAGGGCTTCTTGACGGCGGCTGTCCAGCCCTTCGACGGCTGAAGCGCAGAACCAAGGCCAGCCAAAAAGTCAAAGCTCAATCTTGCAATGTCATGCTCTTTGGAACAGCAAGGCGTTCCTCATCGCCTGGCCATGCGCGCGCGCTACACTTTGTTTTGTACGAAAGAGGGAATGGAGGCGGGCGGGCGTCGGAGGGGAGGACAGCTGCCGCCAAGATGCGCTTGCATAAGAATCCGGAACCAGAGTACGCGTCGGAATTTAAGGG
>NW_024609868.1:72076810-72162279 GCF_016920785.2 Ixodes scapularis
CTCATTGATGGTCAAATCAGTTTCATCGAACGACGTGTCATCGACAGATCATCGGCATGATCGATGACACGTCGTTCATCGGCACGCGATGTAATCCCATGAAAGAGATTTACTTTCGTTAGAGGTGTATATATACACATTAAACATTTTCACACCTTTATAAGATGTAAGTGGGGTGTCCCATAAATAACATCCTAATAAGTGTAGCGATGGACCTTATAAAAGAAATGTAAACCTCACACCTCTAAAAATGTGTGATTTTTAAACACGTTTCTTAAAACGTGTGATAATACACTGCAGCTTTTTATAAAGATGTAAAACTACAATACCCCTTCTTGTCAGGCTACACATTTAAGTGGGGTGTCCCATAACTAACACCCTAATAAGTGTAGCAATAGACGCTATAAAAAAAATGGAAACCTCACACCTTCAAAAATGTGTGATTTTTTAAACACGTTTCTTAAAACGTGTGATAATGCACTACACCTTTTTATAAAGATGGAAAAGTACAATACCCCTTGTCGTCAGGCACGTAGCCAGGGGGAGGGGGGGGGGCATAAGGCCGCCCCCCCCCCCCCCCCCCGAAATCTTCTATTTTGCTGGGGCCTCCTCTCCCCCCTTTCTTTCATAAAGCACTTTGTTATATGCGCCCCGCCCCCCCCCCCCCCCCCCGCCCCCCCCCACCCTTTAAACAAAATTCTGGCTACGTGTCTGCTTCTCGTCAAGGTGTAATTACCACAGTACCTTTCTTTTTTGGGGTGTACACAGTGGCCCGGGACCCAGTAATATGACTGAACAAATAAATTACACTAACGGGTCGCCGAAACAGCACGTTGCTTCTTGGCGAGTGTCGAGGCAATTTCGGCCGAAAATCGGCTTCAATATTGGCCGGATGTGCGGTTTTGCGCCTCGTCCCGACATCCGGCAGGTATGGGTGTACCGATGCAAATAAACGATTTATGTCTAATAGCACTGGCACCACTGATTTCTTAGGAGGCTAGATCGCGGATAGAGGCCTGTATTGCTGGGGTCGAGCGGCACCACCGGCAGTCATCGCTTGACACGATCTAATGCATGCTATAGGAGAAACGAGTAAACTCAATTTTATTACGTTAGTAGGTTGTTCTCTACCATGAAACTTCTATCGTGTTTCCGCAAATAACAGTTAATATTGTGGGCAAGAATATTAAACGCGTTAGAATACCAATCTTGTTTAACTAAATGTTGTGTGGTTGAGGGTCGAGGGCGACTTTGTTGGGCGTTAACTGTGATGTGTTTAATGAGACAAAGGCTATCGAGAGTTATTGTGGAGTCATCCGTGATTCCGGAGTCATCAAAGCTCAGCAAACGATAAGTTAGAAGGCCTTTACTGGGGACATTCGCATCGTTTTAACCGCTTGTACATTCATGGTGAAAGCTTTTTCTTTGAACTGCTGTGAGGGCTTCCGTGACAAACTGAAACTCGAAGCGTGCCATTCAGTCGCTGTACGTGCCATTTATTTTGCAACCGAAGCAAGCGACGTCGGTAAAGTCGGTGGTCCTCTGTCCCATTTTGTTTTTAATCGATGTTCGAACGTTTGACGAATGTCTATTTGATCTCCAAGCTCCAGATATAATCATCGCCGCACGTCATAAAATTAGCGACGAGATGTTTTGGTGGCGCCCTCATATATGGTTCCCCCTTGTGACGTCATTACCTTGCGAACAACAAGTTCGATGGTGTTTGTAAATAGCATGGCGGAAGCCTGAAATCATTGCGCTCTCAAAGGAACACTGCCAACACCGTCAAAATTAAAGTTCTTTCATTCCTCTTATTTCCGTCGATGGTATACCCTTTCCGACGTCATAGTCAGCTTTTAAGCCAATCGTGGAAGGCCGACCACAGCGACGCTTTCGGTCGCGCACGTCGCCAATCCTCGCCCTCGAGCACCGCGTACAAGCTTCCTATTTTTGCGTGTTTATCCATTAGACTTGCGTGTATTGCCTCATAGTGTAATACGCCAAAACAACAAGGACGAAAACGAAGTGAGATCTAGACAGGACGCGGCGTATTGCCTGTTGTCAAGCAATGGCCGTTGGTGAGGCCAGTGGAGGGCTCCCGATCCGCGATCAAGACTTGCACTGTGATAGTTCTAATGCACTGCACCCGCGGAATGCTGCACGGAGAACAGGCCCCGAACGAACTTGCCAAATGCACCGAGTGCAGACTGATGCTGTCGCCATAGATGTTGTAGAAAAGTACCGACCTCAAACCGAAACTAGCGCCTTTTTGTTCGACGTGATGGGTGGGAATGCGAGAGCGCCAGTCGCTGCCATCGTTTATCTATAAAAGTTTGTTGCTACAACGTGTAACTTATATTTGCGATAACTTCCAATTAAGGAACTCGGCTGTCAGAGATATCTACAGACGGCGTAGGTTTCCGAAACCAGCTGACTACAAAACAGCATACACTTGAGGAAATTGATGGCACTGTACGCGCAAGAGCTTGCTTCGATTAAGCTTAGTAATATGTGTGAACCACTGAAAGGATACGGCTTAAATCTAGTTCTTTGAAACATCTAGGAATACGTTTCGTAAGACTTTTTATTTCCCTGGTGAGGGCATTAAGAACGAGAGCTTTCTCAAACAAAATACGACGGGGGAAGATAGCTGCCGTTCAAATATGACTTTGCTTGAGTCTCGGGCAACGTCTCCATGTTTAGCCTTCCCGGACGCTGAGTGAATGCGTCACAGGTTTCTGCTGTGGGAGCTTTGTCGAAAAATGTTCCACTTTTCACTCGCACACAGATGATGCGAGATCTCGCGGCCCCTGTGTTGGTCCTGAGCCTTTATTACACACCGGTAGGTTTCAGCGTCTGTACGGCAACAAAGCGACTCAAATTTTGCAAATAAAACACGGGTCGTCGATTCCTCCCTTCGTGAAATATCAGACGCTTACAATTCAAGCCCGCAGGACGCGATTTTGAGCAGAAAACCAACTTTTTCTTTCAGTTCCGCTGTGCGAATGCCGCATCGTAGCAGACGAACTCTCGTCGTCTGCTCTCGCTCCTCGCCCGGGCGAGGCATGACGGGATTGTCGGCGCTAGAGAGCTCGAAGACAACGTACAGCGAGCGGCGTGAGCACTCGCCTCCCCGCGCTGTCTCGTGCTCTCGTGCACCGCACCGCCTAGGGATCACGGGGGATTTTTCGTCAAAAGTTGCGAAGTTGAGCGCGCGCAGGGAGGAGGAAACTTTGCGGAGTTCTTTTGGTCACTCCCCCCGCTACGTCAAAAAGCGAAGAATGTTTTGCTCCACGAGTTTAGCTACCCAGGATCAAGCCGGAAGTTACGGTTTATGCTCTTCCACAGCAGATTCCCGTCGTTGGAGATTTGGAGCTCGTGTTTGTGCCAGGCAGCCCCTACGAAAATGGCGTAGCTGGATTTACATAAAAAAATAGGGTCATATAAAAAATTGGGCATATCTCTGGCCCATATCAAGCACATAAGTTTATATAAGGCTTATTTATTTATTTAAAAGTTCCCTCAGGGCCCAAAGGCATTACAGAGGGGAGCGGGTTACATCCAATAGAGTTCAACAACATACAATGAATAACCACCTATGAATGCAAAACAATATGTACATATTAGTGAAACGCTGAAATGTGAACATTGTTAAGGCAATTTTTGAAAGCAACGCTGTCAAATATTGATACCACAGACGCTGGAAGGCGGTTCCACAACACTGTAGTTCGGGATATGAATGAATTGTGAAAAGTAGTAGTGTTACATGAATGTACGCCCATCTTGTGTCGGTGATCAAGACGCTGTGATCTTTTATATATCCATATCTAGGTCTGCCAAATAGGGGTATATCTGCCTCCCATATCAGGCCAGATATGTCCCAATCAAACCAGACAGCCTTTATATACAGGGGGTTTTTTTTTTATTCTTGCAGATTTGTTTTTAAAAAAACCATGAACGCTACACTTATGCGGTTTGTGCGAGCGAGTTGTACGGCAAGGTGGACATTATGTGGATCGCTAATATTTGCGATAAGTGGGCTAATTAATTGAAATTCATTACTAAACTTTTTCATTAGTGAAAATAGACATATGGTTCCAATTAGAAACTTGCTGAGCTTCGTCCAAAACCCCTAAATCAGTCATTTTCCGAAAGACTTTCAGCGGGTAAGAAGCGTAGTAGTGCACTAAAGTTACCACTCGTGGAGCAGGTACAAGGATAGCGGTTTCGGTAAGGCGCCGGCGCAATTTTTCTGTCTCTTACCTATCCCAGCCTTGTATCAGCCCCACAAGTGATAACTTTAGCGCACTACTGCGCTTCACACGCGCTCAGTCTTTCTAAAAATTACTGACTTCTGGGTTTTGGACGACGCTTGGGAAGTTTCTCATTAAAACCACATGTTTATTTTCACTAATTAAAAGTTAATTAGCCGACTTATCGCAAACATTAGTGTGGGGGGCCGCGAGGCTCTGCCACGTTTTTTAAAGTGAGGACATGGAAGGAGGCAAGCGAACGACGTGTCTGCCGGTGATGGCGTCTTCAGAGCATTCTCTTGCACGAGCTCTCCGAGGCGCGTGCGCGTGCTGCGCCTCGAGCCATCTCTTTTATTTTGATGAGAAGAATGGATCTGTGGGTGCGTTGCAGCCTACAGATATGCCCCCCAATTAGCAAAGAGCCCCAACGAGCGATTAAATAAAACAAAAACACACAGTGAGGGCGCTAGCTGTGATCATGAGTTTGTCCAATGAACTTGAGCAGACTTCTTCCGAGACTTCGGACTTTCCTCGCGCGTCTCACATGTGATGAGGTTCACGGGTGCGTGCTCCAGACAGGCTGGCTTTAGACGCTCCTGAGCGATGGTGTCTCGTCGTCCGTTGATCTGTACAACGAAGCCACTTGGCTTCTTTTCCATAATTCCCTCATAATTCCTCCTGGGCGTATAACTCACTCGCACAAACCGCATAAGTGCAGCTTTCGCGGCCTTTTTTAAAAGAAATCTGCAAGAATAAAAAAAAAAAAACCGGTATATTGTCGTTTCCTACAAATAACTGCCAAAAGTGACTTCCTCATCTGTATGAGAAAAATACCAATTAGATATTGAGCATGTACCAACTTTTCTTAATTTTTACATGAGCTGCGCTTTACGCCACTCCTGATCGCTGAACTTAATTCTCAGGGAAAGCAGGATTAGTGACATTCGCTTTACGAATGTCGATAAAACGTTAATGTGGACGAAACGTGTGTCCACGAAACGTGTACCACGAGAAGGCGGCCGCGGAATGTGTTATCACGAAACGCAGGGAGAATAAAAAAAACGGTATTCTACCTGGAGTTGTGACATGATTTTAGAATTCCAGAGAAATTATTCTCCCGGCTTCCAGGAGACAGACACGGCCTAATTCTATAGGTTATCTGAACGAGTATCTTTAGGAAAACGATCAATTGTCGCGAAGTAGGTTACAGCGAACTTACCTTGACGTGACGGGACTTCAAAGGTGTAATCCGAGTCATATGTCGACACGGCCGCGGCAGAACCACCACTCAAACACAAAAACGAGAAGGAAGGTGACCGTGAAGATTCAAGACGATGCAGTATAAGCTGTCATTTGTGGAACCGAACACTAAAGACATCACAAAAAAGTCCTTGGTTTCTTTGAAGAAATCGCTTGCAGAAGCAGAAATTCGCAGCAGCCACGCAGGGCGCAAAACACGCCAAACTAGGTCCAGCCGAACGCATTCTGAGATTGCCAACGGCTAATGCGTCATCCGTCAAACCACGCGACCACACACTTTCTACCACGCTTTTAGCTTAGGGCAAGGGAGAAAAGGGGAGAAGGAAAGGCCAAAACGGGAGTGTACAAACAATAGGCTTTTTTTATGGTGCATCAGCGACCACAACGTGTGGATTTGTCACTTGTACCCAAGAATGATAGTGCAGTGAATGCTATGTCTCGGGCCTTGGGCTCCAGGCAGGTGCCGTGTTCTTTATCACCAGCTTCTAGACTGTAGTCATGTGACCCTAACCGGAGACACGATTGGCCTAAAACATGCATAGCGTCTACCCTGCTGTCCATACCGAGTGAACATACAGCTCTATGAAGTCCAGCTTTTGGACTTCCAAAGAAGCTGTTCAGCTCGAAAGTGACCCAAAACGATGCCAGTTTGAAGATACTATGTTTTACGCCGTATAGCCCACATTATAACTTTAAATGAAAAAATAAGCGCGACTAGTTTTTGCGCACGATGTCCACAAATAAATAAATAAATAAATATGTATATATTTTTTACCAATAAACTTAAAATTATGTGTACACTGTTAGGTTTGCGTTTTTAAATTTCAAATTTTTTACGAAATAATTACACTTAAAAGACACCACAGACAGCTCATCTTCCGACTTTCAACACACGATGAATCGCAGAAGGTCGCAAACGGAAGGTTGCAATGTTGCGCGAACGGTTCTTGAAAGATGCTGCGTAGGGTACTCCGGGCACAACGGCTTTACAGCCGTTCGAAGGGAAAAGTATTCGGGACGACGACGTAGTGTCTAGCATCTTCAGTAAGATAGCGGTCTGTGTTTAATTGATTGATTAATTAACTCGCTTTCCTATCTTATGCACTTGTCACACGTCAAACATAAAACCAAATTTTATTTGTCTTTCAATGTTCAAAATGCGCTATTGACTGATTGGTCCAAATATCTGAAATAACTTCACTTTAAGGATGTCAACAATAGTTTACCAATTACATGATTCTCATGCAATATAGATCAATCCACTAGTGTCTTGGCGAGTAATTATGACTTAATGCTTTCACGAGAGAAACGGCCCCATATATCATTATCAGGGGCTATATTTGCACGCGTATATGGCGAAATATGGCAATATTTACGCACTTATATGGCCACATCTGGCAGTACTTTCCCACTTATATGGCAATATCTGGCTGTATTTGCTCCCGTATATAATGGTATATTGCCATATTTGACTCCTTATATTATAATATATGGCCGTATATAAAATATATCAGGGCACCACCAATCAACCACATTCCTTTGATCAACTAGGTGTGTAGTTAGGCGAGTTGCTTGGTCACGTTGAAATGGTATTAAAACAGCGCACAAAAAAAAAAGACGAAGGACCAGTGGAAGGAGAACGCAGACACGGCGCTGACTTGCAACTAAAGTAAATTTACTTGTGCTCGGTACAGCAAGTAAACATAAAACTAACCAGATAGACACAAAGCCAATCAACCCGATGGCACACCCGTCGCCTATCATGCCGACACACGCCTAAACGTGCTTGCTCGGCTTCCAAATACAATCAACCTCGTCACTCGCTAGGACATGAACGGAGCACCTACACGCATGCCCGCGTCATAGCTAGCAATAAAACAGTCTTGTTAATTTACATGGCCGACTTGCTTCTGTGCCGCGCTAAAATCCTAATGTCAGCAAATGTCGGAGAACATGCACACCTTGATGGATGGTAATGGCTATACCCTTTGTTACGGGCGGCAGCTTACGCCACCTAGCCTAACATTTCGTCATCCATTCTTTTTTTTTTCCTATCACAATGGACCGCGAGGTGGCCAGACGGGGAGCAGAGCAAGGAAAGAGAGTGTTCCCTCGCCCGGAGAAAAGGACGGGCCAGGTGATTCCTTGATCACCTGACCCGTCCCTTTCTCTGCGCGTGGGTATGAACGAGAGCCTGGTTATATGGCGAAAGATAGATCTGTGACTGTTCCAACAAGCACTTAACTTGCACTGCACCTGTCAGCTTAGGAATGAATGCTCATAGGCTACAAGGCGAAGGGCACATCACCAATGAGGTCCACACATGTTAAAGCCTGAAAGGACAGGACAAACACATCACCAGCCTTCTTGCTCTTTTGTCAAGCAGAGTCAAGCCATAAGCTTCGACCATTGTGAACAACAAACGAACGGAATAAATAGTTAACCCCGAATAGCTTGTCCAGGCCCCAGAACATTTCGTGCGTATCCTTGGTCTTGTTAAGCAAAGGTACTTTTTGCAGTCGTAAAAGCCGGGAATCAAGCAAGGCTGGATTTGCTCGCGGTCTGTCTTGCTGCCTTTCCTGGGAAGTTTATTCGGGAATAAGCCTACGAGCAGATATCGCCATCAGTTTGTTGGGAAAGTGCACGTTTAAGGAAGCTCGCGCCATCCCTTTCCTCAACTGGCGACGCTCCTGCCTAGCAAATATCCACCCACCCCCTTCTGTGACAGCGCGCAATAAATTCAGCTCTTCGGGTGTCAGTTCACTAGGAAGAATATAATTAGATTGCGTCCTAGGTGGAAGAGTAACGTTTCACGTCACCTGCAACGATAATGTGAGTGGTCAACACTTTACTCCTTGTACAAACGAGCTCCCATGGCCCGACTTAACATACTGTCACTGACTATCACTTATTCAAAATCAGGAAGACGGCAACATATCACCGTTTAACTAAGGACCTTCACTGTTCAATGAACAGCGAAACCGGCAAGTCGACTGTATGTAAGGAACATCTAAAGAGAAACTGTTCATAATGTTGAACACTTATGTCATGTGCGCCACCAAAAGGACTGCTCAGTAGGGTTAACTTTGAGGCGTAAGGCTGTTGCTGTGTAAACAGAAAGGTCTGAGTTAGGTACATATACTATGAATAAGATGGGCACGAATGACAGCCTCAAGGTATTAAAAAGTAACTCCAAAGTAATTTCATTACGCTTGGAAAGTAATTGTAATTTAAGGTCGTTACTTTTAGTCTGCAGTAATTTCTAATGTAATTTACTTTTACTTTTGTCGTTTTCAAAAAAGTTATGAGTAATTTAATTTAATTAGTTTTTGAAAGTAATTCTGCCATCTCTGGCAGACGACGAAGAGGCTGGAATGAAGACATCGAAAATGCGCCTCCGCAGTTATTTGCTTTACGTTTTAATATTTCACCACCTCTGAGTTTAGCTCTAAAACTTTGGACGTAAAAAGCTTTGCAAAACGATGCTCGCGTGCCAAGTTTCAGGTATCTACGTCTTGAAAGCGAATTTTGCAAAGCGTGCGAAATGTGCTGGTCATTACAGCTACACCCTGTACTCTCGGTTGTGGTCTGCCAGGCTACGAGAGGAGCGTATCAAACAACATTGTCGCCGAGAGCTTAAAGAACGCGTGCGTAGCGAGTCTCGACCATGTCATTATCACTTCGCATCCAATAGGATAGCGGCACTAGCCGATACGATTACCGTACTAAAACGCATGAACGTAGTAGAGAGTTGGAAGGAATCATTGGAGTGTTTTAGGGAACCGTTTTTGCACATCCGATACGGTACGATGGGCCCTCCGGTACGAACTGCGCATGCGCTTGTCTTCTGCGATCTTACCGTAATGCGCTGGTCGAAACGTAAGGCACGACCGGCACGACCAATGGCCCACATGGACAGTCTCGCTTGGTTAGCAAAACGGCGATTTCGCTGGTGGAGAGAGCGTGCCGTGGATCCAAACATTAATAAAATAAATCGTGGCAGTGCCTGGCAGGAGCGCCATGTGTGACAGCAAGTCCATAAAGTTTGAGTCAGCAAATAAGAAAAATATTAAAGAACAAAACGCAATAGGACTTTTTCAATAGAAATAAATTGGAGTTTAGCATACCCTAAAGTCGTCTGCTCGGTAGCTCAGGAAAGAAGAAGGCGCCGTTCGAAACGGTCGCTTTTCTATGCTCTCCAGTGAAAATACACCGGCCACAGGCCGCGGAATTGCTGAGGCTTCGGCCAGAACCACTGAAATGACAACTAAAGAGTACCGGACCGGCGTACCCCGCCTACCTACAGGTAATTTGAGCCTCAATTCGGTATTTCTGCACGGAGATCTGGCAGCGAGGCCATACAGAGCACCGGACTTCCGAGACGCCTTACGAGACGTGGTCGACAAGCCAGGACGAGACGTGGTCGACAAGCCAAATCATCGGGATAGGCCAATTCCAGATGAGTCACGTATGGATGGTGACTTGCGCAAGTGCACACGCGAAGGCCAAACTCGTCAACAAAGCTGAACTACGCGTAAAGGGACGCAGGTGCCTGATTATGGACCCGGACACCAGAGACGTAAAAGTGAAGCTACTATGGCTTCCCGTCTACATGGAAAGTCAACGTATCGAGGAAGCGCTGGCACCATTCGTTACAGTTCGTTCCATCGTAAAGGAAAAGTGGAGATGCGCCGGAATGGAACAGATGGAGACGCTCAACAAAGAAGTTACCTTGACGCTTCGGGAAGGGATGAACGCAAGCCAAATTCCGCACCAGCTCACAGTCTTTGGCTGCCGAAGCTTGGTGCTCGTGCCGGGCCGTCCTCCACTATGCCTTCGATGTAATCGCATAGGTCACATCCGTCGTGAGTGTAGAACCCCACAATGCGGGGAGTGCCGCCGTTATGGTCACGCTACGAGTGAGTGTGTGATGAGCTACGCAGACAAGCTAGACCAATCAAGAAGCCCGACTGACGACATTGTCCAGGAACACCTCATGGACATCAGCGAGGTTGTCGACGCCACAGGAGAGGTGATCGCTCCCACTTCCTCGACAGCGAAAACTGAGCTGGAAATTTTGACACAGCAGTCTCAGTCTGTCAGCCCTGAGAAGACGACACCTAACGCAGGGCCAGGCCCGGTAACGCAAGGAAATACAATCAAGGCAACAAAGGAAGATTGGCCAAATAGCGAATTTCCTCACTTAAAAACACGACTCCGGAGCTTTGTCTCCAACAGCTGCTACCTCGACGAGAACGTCCCACCCCCTACAACGGAGCACCCGTCAAGCGACCCGCACTTTCAACAACGACTACGTCCAAGTCATCTATAGCAGGTGACTCAGAAGACAAGAACGACGAGAGAGGTGACGTGAACCGCAAGCCGATCACGGTACAGGAACACCCACACAGCAAGACCCCACAGCCTGACCACGTGGTGAAAGACGGCGATGCACTGCCAGCCTAACTAACATCTCTGGCATTTCCTTTCCTCAGCTTCGCTACCATGAACGTCAGAGGACTGTGTTCACGTGCACGACAATCGCAATTGCATAGGCTCTTCTCAAAAAAGCAGATCGATTTTGTTGCCGTTCAGGAGATAAAAATATCGTCTGATGAGGACACGGCTCGTGCATTGGACCCTTTCCTCTCAAATTATGAGGTATGTGTTAGTCATGCTGATGGGTTGTTGGGAGGGTGTCTTTTGTTTTTAAGGAAGAGGCTAGGATATACGTCACACTCACACGCCGTCGATGACGACGGAAGGTTGATATGTTGCGATTTCTCGTTGCATGGCACATACTGGCGATTAATTTGTATTTATGCTCATAACGACGTTCGACAGCGATGCTCTTTCTTTGAAAACCTTGTCCCATACTTAGATACCGACAAACAAATTATCTTATTCGGCGACTTTCATTGTGTGTGTAATATAAACGACAGGTCAACACCCCCTTCTCGACCTAATAGAAGTGCTGACACTCTCAACACTTTCACATATGAATATCACCTATTTGATGTTGGAGCTTCTCAAACTACTACTTTCCGACACACCCGCCTCCAAGCTTCATGTAATGCCAGGCTTGATCGTATTTACGTTTCAAGTTCACTTTTTTTCACATGTGACTGCATATGACGTGAAACCAGTCTCGTTTTCAGATCATTGCCTTGTAAGCGTCCATATCGGAACAGACACGCAACGTAAGGCAAAACCAAAATGGGCTTTGTGGAAATTTAACACGAGACTTTTAGAGAACACAAATTTCGAAGAGCGTGTGCGCGAATGTTTCAACAAAGCAACAACAAATCATAAAATTGGCATTTTTGCTCAATGGGACTCTTTCAAGCAGGAGGTTAAAACGAGGCAATTGAATGCGCGTGCATTGCATCGTTTCATGCAAAGAAAAAAGGATCTACCCTTTTGAAAAATTTACAGATTCTTTATGCGCTGGAGTGTGAAACACCCGGCATGTCTCAGGAAGAAATTACACGCGTTAAATGTCAGATACAGCGTTACGAACAAAACCTTTACCATGGTGCACTAGTACGGTCTAGGTGCAAGCGTTTTCTATCCGCTGAGACACCTTCGCGCCGCGCAATCGACGACGAGATGCGAAATGGACTTTAAAAAAAATTAAACTTTTAAATTGTAATGGGACGCTCTCAACAGACGAAGACGACATTATGAAAACGTTTGAATTTCATTACCGAAACCTCTTTGGGCACAAACAATCCGTAGACAGTCAATTAGCCAAGCCCTTGGTTTCTTTGATGCCCCAGGTTAACCAGCTTCAACGCGACCTGCTTAGCGAATCAATAACGCTAGAAGAGGTCCGATGGGCGGTAGATCATCTACCAAACTCTAAAACACCAGGACCTGATGGACTCCCATCCGAGTTTTACAAGAAGTACAAAGAGCAGCTAATCCCTTTTCTACTCGAGGTCTTCTTGGAGGCTTATGAAGTGGGAGCCTTGCCGCCTACATTTTATAACAGCCACACGGTCCTGATTCCAAAAAGTAAAGATCCAGATAAGCTCATTCACGCTGAAAGCTACCCGCCAATTACTTTATGCAATGTTGACTATAAGATTTTGGCAAAAATTCTGACCAAAAGACTTCAGTTTGTTACGTCGAGTCTCGTTGGTGACCAACAGACCTGCGGAATTAAGAGGCGATGCATACAAACCCACATACACATGGCACGTGCAGTAATAGAAACCTGCGTTTTGCATGCTGGACAAGTTGCCATGGTGCAAGTAGACTTGGCGAAGGCATTCGACCGGGTGTCCCACGCTTTCCTCTTCAATATTCTTCGTCACGTAAACCCAGGACCCACAATCTTGAAGGGTATTGAGATGTGTTACAGCAACTGTGCCACGAGGCTTATAATAAATGGTTCGCTTTCAAGTCCAATTCGACTAGAATCATCGGTCAAACAAGGATGCCCCCTATCCCCTCTTTTATTTTCACTATATCTGAAATCCTTGTGCTTAAGCGTGCTCAGAAACCCTACCGTGGAAGGTTATCATTTCTACTCTACAGAGGTTAAGGTGTTAGCATACGCCGATGATATTGCCTTTTTTTGTGCTGATAAGCGAAGCATAGACAATGTCTTAACTTTAACTCAAAACTTCTGTGATGCTACCGGTGCTCTTATCAATAAGACGAAATGCGTTGGCTTCTGGTGCGGGCAATGGGCCACAACACCCTCAGAATATGCTGGCATATCGTGGACTTGCGTCGCTCCCCAGTACTTAGGAGTGACTTTCAATTGTATTCGGAACAATGGCCACTACTGGACAGAACGAGTGGAAAAGATCAAAAGTCAAGCTAACATTATGAAAACAAATCAGTGGTCCGTTTTTGGGCGAGCAGAAGCGTGTAATATTTTTCTTGCAGCGAAACTTTGGTATATTCTTCAGGTTATTTGCTGTGCCAGAACCCACATTCAAAAGTTTCACAGAGTTTTTGCTACTTTCGTGTGGAACTCCACCTGGGAACCTATGCGACGATACAATCTTTTTCGCCCTGTTGATGTCGGTGGTCTCGGACTATTACACATCTTTTTAAAACAAATAATAACTCGTTTTCTATTCTTCAGAACAACATCACATCATTTCCTTCGTACTTACCTACAGGCAGAACTCTCAGATGCTTTACCTTATTTGGTGGTTTCATCGGTATCGGCGGGAACATCACGTCCCTTGGGATTCCTCAGAGAAGTAGTAAGCGCAATAGAGTTTCTAAGAGCCCGTTTTTTTTAAATATTTATTTACAATATCACGCAAAGCATTATATGCCGATCTTCTTGACGTAACTTTCCCTGTACCTTTGTATCGAAGTATATTCAACCATGGACCAGGACAAGATGTTCTTACGCGTGTCCGAAAATTGTGTGTCTCACCTACCGCAAAGTCCTTTTTCTTTAAACTTCACACTTAAACTTTGCCCGTAAACCCCTGGCTTCGCGAACGAGGAATTTTTGTACCGTGGTCAGTGAATTGCCGTCTTTGTAACCAACCAGAAACTATAGAACATTGTTTTATTTTCTGCACTGATGCCTACCTCTTCTGGGACGTCCTACAGAGAACACTGAAAAAAGATTTGGACGTCAACGCCTACACAATCCGGTTTTTACCTTTAAAACCCAACGTTAGTTTTCCTTATGATTTGTTCACGCCTGATGGGTTTGCATAGTCTCTGGAAGACGAGAATGATCGACAGAAACGCCGATCCACCCGGATTACAAAATCAAACTTTATAGAAACTGTATCTCATGTGAGAAATGTGTTAGATCTTAAGGAACGCCCAGACTGGTATGCCCTCATTGATCGATGTCTCCATCTTCCTGATTTTTAGCTATGTCATTTATTTTGAATCCTTTCTTCGTTTCCCGAGCGTAAACAGATAACAATATGTTGATGTGATCAAGAACCGTTTAATTGTTTGTATTGTTATTCTTTTGAGTAATAACTTTGTCGAACTGTGTGATTGCCTTTTGTCCTGTCACCTTTCCATGCAATAAAATGCTCGGTAGGGTGCAAGATGTTCGAAACATGAGCTCCGTGGAAGCGTCTGCAAAGGCCCTTGCTGGCCGCGGTTCTAATCACTCCGGTGAATCGACGAACGATGACTATAAAATTGTGTTACCACAGATGCCTACAGGAATTACGTGCGAAACATCGGTGCTTCTGCATTGTGATTTGAAAGGACTCCCCTACCGTATCCAGGATTTTCGACAAGAGATGGCCAGGTGCGGCGTACTCGGCGACATCGCAGCACTTGGTGTGTACCAAATGAATCATGTTTGGATGGCTACCCTCCGAACGGCAGAAGCCAAGAGACGACTCGTGGACGCCAAAGAACTGCAGGTGAAGGGTCTTCGGTGCCTCGTCGTGGATCCCAGCATCACGGAGGTACGGCTTCGTCTCCACTGGATCCCGTATGATGTGCCGGACGACGTTGTGTGTAAGGGATTGGAGCCGTATGGCAAGGTCCTGGAAGTGAGCCGGGAGAAGTGGAATGTTGAAGGCTTCCAAGGGATCGAATCAACGACCAGGTGTGCGCGGATGACACTGAACGAAGGCGGCACGACCGATACCATGCCACACCAGCTTCGGATCCAAGGTGGTAACGTACTCGTTGTGATCCCTGGACGGGCCTCCTTGTGCTTACGCTGTAAGCGCACAGGTCATATTCGACGAGAATGCAGGGCGCCGAAGTGCTCGGAGTGTTTTCGCTTCGGGCATGTTGGCAGCGAGTGTGTCAGGTCGTACGCCAGGGTGGCCAGCGGGGCCGCGACGGCCGAAACCAATGACCACGCCATGGACGCCGAGGAAGCGGAACGTACTATCCAGGGCTTGGCGCCAGAAGCTTCAACCCCTGCCAAAGAACGCAAGAGTGAAGGAAACAGCTTCTTGGAGGCAGCCAGAGAGAACGGAGGTTAACCGGAAGGCGCACCTTTCAGCGGTGCCGAAGTGAAGCCGTCTGATGCCGGAGCAGACAAGGAATCGAACGACGCAAACCCCGACGGACCTTCAGATATGGACGACACCAGCGAGTCGACTAAGCGAGCCTTCGATGACGATACGGCATCAGGAAACGGAGCACGCCAACTACACCCCTGGATGGAACGCACGAAGAAGGGGCGTTACCAACCCGCGCCCAACGATCCTAAAGAGGAACGACGGCGCAGGGAAAGCAAGTAAGCCGTTCTTTGCCTGGTTTACTGGTGTTTAAGATTGCTGCATCAAGACAACTTCGACCCTGACTGCTTAGGTTTTCAGTGTCTGCACCGAAGCACAGCGCATGATTTGTGAGTCCCAATCAGTCATTACAGTTGCAACGCTGAATGTTCGTGGTTTATGCACTAGGAAAAGGCAGTACCAAATACAGCGATTATTGTCGAAAGAGTAACCCGATTTCTTGGCGTTGCAAGAAACTAAATCGGCTGAGGCGGAACAGGTAGAGGAAGCAGTCAGGCCTTTCATGCCTAACTACGAAATCTGTGTGACGCATGCAGTTGGTCATTCGGCAGGGTGTTTCCTGCTTGTGAAGAAGTCGGTACCGTTGTCGCAGTTATGCGTTACTACGGACACTGAAGGACGTTTCATTATGTGTGATTTTGTGCTAACGTCGAACCAATTTAGGCTTATTTGCATTTATGCCCCAAATGTGACCACTGACCGCTTTTTATTTTTTGGCGGTTTACGTCGGTATCTTGATTGCGATAAAGCCCTAGTCCTTCCGGGTGACTTTAATTGTGTTGTACGACAGTTGGATAGATCGCCAATAAGACGGAACGCTGATAAGAGTGAACTACTTTTGGGCGAAATGTTGGAGGATTTTGACTTGGTTGACGTGGGCACTGTAAGGAACGCGAAGAGGGAAATGCGCTTTACCCATTTTCAAACGTCGTCCAGTGCGCGTTTGGACAGGTTGTATGTTTCTGCCCCTCTAGCAGAACATTTAGGAAAGTAACGTGTCACTCCAGTCTTTTTCTCAGACCACAGTCTGGTTATCGCGACGATAGGCGACAGAGCACCTGAAAAGAAAAAGTTTAATTGGAACCTATGGAAACTAAACATAAAGCTTCTGAAAGACAACGTCTTTCTAAAAAAGCGCAGAACAGTTTTTGAAAGATGCTTTTAAAGAGCCGGGAGGGGACATTTTCGAGAAATGGGAACTGGCAAAACAAGAAATCAAGGCAATCGCCATTGAGAGGTCGTCAATTCTTTCGTACAACGCCCGGTGTGAGGAACGCAGTTTAAATAGGGAGTTGATAGAGCTGTGTAAAGCAGAGTGCGAAAGACCCGGTAATGGGGTAAAAGACGTGGAGTATGTCAGAGAAAAATTAGATCAGCTCCCCCGCGAGCGCTATCGTGGTGCAGTAGTGCGCGCCCGTGCAGAAAAATACACGATGGGCGAGCAGCCCACTAGCGTGCCTTGGCAGACGAGAAGCGTTACGCACTTCGGAACGAAATAGCCGAAATTGAATTCAAACAAATGACTACTACGGATCCCGAGAAAATAGCACAGGCCTTCCTCGAGCATTACGCACAGCTTTTTGCTAACAAAGCGCAAGGGTGTCATACGGACATTTATGCCCAGCTTTTACAAAAACTGCCAAGGCTATCGGATGACGAACGCGAAAAGCTTGAGCAAGAATTTACGATCCAAGAAGTGGAGCGCGCAATCGACGACCTGCCGAACTCTAAGACGCCGGGACCGGATGGATTTGGCGCAGAATTTTACAAGAACTTTAAGAGCCCAATAGCTAGTGTTTTTTTGAACGTCATTCATACTGCCTATGAAAGAGAATGTTTGCCCTTTTCGTTTTCTCATGACTACACTGGGTCCTGATACCCAAATCTGATGACATCGTGAAACTGCGCAGCGTCACCGGTTATCGCCCAATAACGCTATGCAATACCAGTTACAAGATCTTCGCGAAATTTCTGGCGCGTCGCCTTCAAGGTGTCGCATGTGAGATAATAAGTGAGCATCAAACGTGTGGGATACAGGGGAGGACTATCTTGACAAATGTGCATGTGGCTCGTAGCGTCCTGGAGGCCTGCAGTGACAGCACCACGCAGGTTGCAGTGCTACAGATAGATCTAGAAAAGGCGTTCGACCGTGTTAGCCATGATGTACTCTTTGATGTTTTGAGTCATGTCAATGTTGGTGACGCCATCCTAAAAGGTGTAAAGATGGCCTATAAGGACTGTACAACAAGGCTCATAGTGAACAAGGAGCTCAGTTCTTTTATTAACGTACGAGAGTCGGTACGACAGGGTTACCCTATGTCTCCCCTTTTGTTTAATTTGTATTTAGAGCTTTTTTGTTTAAACGTAAAAAATAGTCAACGTGTCCGAGGTTTTCAATTTTATAATGCAGAAGTAAAAATAATAAGTTACGCCGATGACATTGTTTTTTTTTGTAGGGACAAAGAAAGCGTCACCGAAGTCATAACTTTGGCTAAAAGGTTTTGCCACGCTACTGGTGCTGTTATAAACTGGGAGAAGTGCCGTGGTTTCTGGCATGGCGCTTGGGCCACTACACCCCCAGAATTTGAGGGTGTATGCTGGGACACAGTGCCGTGCAAGTACCTCGGGGTACCATTGCAAAGTTTCCGGAATAACCAAACGTACTGGTCGGGTGTCGCTACCGACCTGGACAGGCGTGCTTCTCGTTGGAAGCAACGCGAGCTTTCCATTTTCGCCCGAGCGACTGTTTGTAACGTTTTTCTTATTGCGAAGCTCTGGTATGTTCTTCAAGTCATCCATTATGCGCGAACTAATGTTCAAAAATTCATCGAATTTTCGCCACGTTTATTTGGAGCTCGAAGTATGAGCGGATGAGACGAGACAATCTTTTTCATCGAGTTTGTAACGGTGGCGTGGGGCTTTCCCACCTTTTTGTAAAGCAGCTTGTGTCACGCTTCTTTTTCTTTGAGAGACCAAGAGCACCCGTTCATTCGCACACTGATTCAAACAAAAGTGTCACCACATTTGCCACGTTTTCTTGTTTCTTCTCATGACGGCGAGCCAACAAGAATCACTGGGTTTTTGAAAGAGGTTGTTGACACGATGGGGTTTTTGACAGCACGTTTTTATTTGAATTACCTTTGTGATGTCAGTAAAAAAACGCTCTATCGTGATTTAGTTGTGAGTGTTTTCCCCATGCTTTTGTATCGAGGTGTGTCCCAACGTGGCCACGATGTAGACGTGTAAAAAGGATGTGTGTTCCCGCGGCTGTTAAGACTTTCTTTTATAAATTACACACGAATACCTTGCCAGTTAAAGTTTGGCTTAAAGAAAGAGGGATCTATGTGCCATGGTCGGTAAATAGTCTTCTATGTAAAAAACCTGAGACTATTGAACATGTGTTTATTTTTTGTTGGGACGCGGTATTTTTCTGGGATGTCCTCCAGCGCACTTTAAAGAAAGAACTACCTGTAACCCCAACAGGGATACGTTTGCTTAGTGTGGATAATAATAATGAAGTTCCTTATGACATGATTATGTTGTTAGCTTTGTGAAGCATTTGGAGATCACGTATGGCTGTTCGACATGCTGACCTCGACGCAAAAGAAGTGCGGATATATTTCTTCAACCTTGTAAAACAAGTACAGAGTGTGTATTTGAACTGTGAACCTGAACCGGAGTGGACTAGTATCTTAAAATCACTCCTCGAAATGCGTGATTTTTAATACGCTGTGCAAAAGAGCTGTACAGCGCTGTTAGAATGACATGAATGTGGCTGTAACTACCATCCAATAAAGAAAAAAAAAAACATGCTCGGTAGCTCAGTGGATTGGAGCGCCGATTTCTTGAGCTCGTAGAGGAGCGGTGGTGGAGGGTTCGAATCCCGCTTCCGTATTTTTTTTTTTTTTACATATTACAAGTTCTTTTTTTATATACAAACATTGAATGTGCATTTCAGGCACTTATCACCCGTTTTTTACAGCTGATGTTATGACTGAGGATTATCTGTAGTGGCAACAGAGTGAGCAACAGCCTGTTGCCACTCTCTTGCCATAGGATATATGTCATCAGCAAATGCTAATCACATATATCCTACAAAACGGGCCCTTTGAACATTGGGTGATAGTTTTGATAAGTGCACAGCAGTAAAGTTACAGGTTTCTTTGTATATTTTCTTCGCGGACGTACCGTACACGGCGCAACGATCGGTACGCGGGCGTACGACCGTGATCGTCTGCTATCTGTACCGTAAGAGAGCAACATGAGCGCCGCATCTACCTCCGTCCCTCCGCCTCCTCCTCGCAAGCAGTTTACAGCAGAAGACAACATCTTTCTACTTCAAGAGGTGCTAGGCGCTACTCCTTTTTCACTCCAGTTCTTTGGAATGACGCAGCATTGAAAAAGAACTTCTCGTTGCGAGGAGCGAAGGAATGGATTGATCTCCTCGTAAATAAAAATAGAGATTTGAGACGTACTGAAAGATACGTAATTCCGAAAATATACACACTGTATGGAAAGAAAAATAGAAATCATGACATTCCTTCCTTATTTAATGAACCCCCAGAGTCCCTTATGAATATAGAATCCACTAGGGTACTAAGAAGGAAACTAAGAAATCGGTGTCAAGCATCTGAGCTGTAGATATCGCAGCGTAACCGTGGGAGATATTTCGTACTTTTATTTCATGGTTGCGTGAGTAGACTTGGCTATAAACACATATATTTAATGCTCTAAAGTGTTCCTTTTTGTATTTATTTGTGCTGCTAATTTTGTGTTCCTTTCATTTTTTTTTTTTGTGCTGCGGAGTGTTTTCTTTTTTTTTGTAACAACATATATTCTAGTTGGTCGCCTGGCCCCACATACAAGCAGAATGCTGTTTCTGTGGGCCAGCTCTTTATTTTGTATGACTTGATCTGAAATAAAAATTTAATTAAATTGAAAATTTAATTGAAAATTTGAATTGAATTAACTTTGTACAAGTAAAATGACCATGATCAACTTGAGAAAGAGTGTATATTTTGGTTATTTTTGTATTTTCTTCGAGATTTAATATTTATAGTTTTATTTGTCCATAGCTTTCTTAATACTCGATCCTGCATTGGGCCTCAAGGGAAAGGGACAGGATCGCCAGCAGACGACTTCGAATGTTGATGATAAGCGCGCGCGAGCGTGTTCTTGTGCCAAATCGAGTTTGCTTTTGGCACCGTTTCAGCATATCAGGACGTGGTCGGTGTAAACATCATATTTGGTTGATGTAAAACACCAAAGCTTGCCCGCTGAGAGCGCATGATTTATTAGAAAACAAGCTACCATGTACGGTTGAGGCATTATTTTATTCCCCAAGTATATAAATCTGGTAAACTGAAAGAAAAAAAAACCAAAATACGCTGGCACATCATTCGTGGTATCCGCGCATCATTCCTGGTATCACAACTTTTTTGTTCACTCAAAAGCTACGCCAAGTTGAACGTCCTATGCCTTGCGGCCAACAAGCGCCTTCTCTTAGTGTATCGGTGCTGGGTGGCACCCGAAAAAAATGCGACTGACTCCGTGTCACGGCACACCAAAAAGAATGTTTATTCCCACGTGCCCCTGCACAAGTCACGGGCACCACGGCACGCGCGTGCGTGCCTCACTTATAGAAAGCGGGAAGTTCAGAAGATGCTCACGCCACACTTAGTGCGCAGACAGTAGTACAAAATCACTTTTTCTTAAATGTTTTAGCTGAATAGAGCCAACTCCAAGTCATTTTCAAAAAGATCGAGCGCCATTGTTGTCGGAAAGCTCGTCTGCTTCTATAGCAGACGGCCATTTTAGAACTTCGCTGTGCTTGGGGCGACACGCCGTGGTGCGCCAGGTTTTGTATTACGAAAGCGTATTTATTCCAGTAAAAAAACGAGACGAACTATAAGTAGATATACAATATTTAAAGTTCTCTATATATTTAGGGTGCGATCTTTATTTACTTGAGTTTCTGCAATTTGTACAAACACACGCAAATTCGTCTTTTGTCGATGAGGCGGATGCAGGTTTCCGTTGCCAGGGGGCGCGACCTGTACCGATCGTCTGCTATCGTCTGCAAATACGGTTCCCCCAAAGCCGTTTCAGGGCACACGATCGGTCCACACGCCCGATCCAAGGTATCGATCGTTTTTGTTTATGGATCGTATTTTGTTCCGGTTCCCTAAAACTCGCAAGGTTTTAGGGAACCGGAACAAAATACGATCGATAAACAAAAACGATCGATACCTTGGATCGGGCGTGTGGACCGATCGTGTGCCCTGAAACGGCTTTGGGGGAACCGTATTTGCAGACGATAGCAGACGATCGGTACAGGTCGCGCCCCCTGGCAACGGAAACCTGGATCCGCCTCATCGAGAAAAGACGAATTTGCGTGTGTTTGTACAAATTGCAGAAACTCAAGTAAATAAAGATCGCACCCTAAATATATAGAGAACCTAAAATATTGTATACCTACTTATAGTTCGTCTCGTTTTTTTACTGAAATAAATACGCTTTCGTAATACAAAACCTGGCGCACCACGGTGTGTCGCCCCTAGCACAGCGAAGTTCTAAAATGTTCGTCTGCTAAAGAAGCAGACGAGCTATCCGACAACAATGGCGCTCGATCTTTTTGAAAATGACTTGGAGTTGGCTCTATTCAGCGAAAACAATTTAGAAAAAGTGATTTTGTACGACTGCCTGCGCACTAAGAGAAGGCTCTTGTTGGGGGCAAGGCATGGGATGTTCAACTTGGCATAGCGTTTAAGTAAACAAAAAAGTTGTGATACCAGGAATGATGTACGGATACCACGAATGATGTGCCAGCGTATTTTGGGTTTTTTTTTCTTTCAGTTTACCAGATTAATATACTCGGGGAATAAAATAATGCCTCTACCGTACATGGTAACTTGTTTTCTAATAAGTCATGCGTTCTCAGCAGGCAAGCTTTGGTGTTTTACAACAACCAAATATGATGTTTACACCAACCACGTCCTGATATGCTGAAACGTTGCCGAAAGCAAACTCGATATGGCACAAGAACACGCTCGCGCGCGCTTTTCATCAACATTCGAAGTCGTCTGCTGGCGATCCTGTCTCTTTCCCTCGAGGCCCACTGCAGGATCGAGTATTAAGAAAGCTATGAACAAATAAAACAAGAAATCTTAAATCGCGAAGAAAATACAAAAATAACCAAAATATACTCACTTTCCAAGTTGATGCGGTAATTTTTTTTAGTACAAAGTTACGAGGATGTCAGTCTGTTTCTTCGCTCCTCGCAACGAGTTCTTTTTCGACGCTGCGTTTAGCCTTTAAGGACGTCATTCCAAAGGGCTGGAGTAAAAAAGGAGTAGCGCCAAGCACCTCCCGAAGTAGAAAGATGTTGTCTTCTGCTGTAAGCCGCTTGCAAGGAGGAGGCGGAGGGACGGAGGTAGATGCGGCGCTCATGTTGCTCTCTCACTAGACTTCCTGTATAGGCTCCCTACGGGAGCCAGAGTTGCGCATTTGTTTTCCCCGCGTCGCCACGCCGCTATTCGCCGAGATCCATCACGTGAGGAGCAAAGCATCCGGTGGCGTGCAAGAAAGCCACCCTTACGGTCGCTCCGCCGACGTTTCTCTTGCCCCGGCCTATGTTTCCCTGCTTTCCGCCTCCTTTTCCTCCTCTCCTGCTTTCCATGCGCGGCGGCGCGCGCGGCGCCGCTATTCGCCAAATTTAGTCACGTGAGGAGCAAAGCATCCAGCTCGTGCGGGAAAGCCGGCGCTACGGCCACGCGCCGAGGCTAAATGCGCAACTCTGCTACCGTAGGTAGCATATACAGGAACTCTATCTCTTACGGTACAGATAGCAGACGATCACGGTCGTAGGCCCGCGTACCGATCGTTACGCCGTGTACGGTACGAGCACGAAGAAAATATAAAGGAAAACCTGTAACTTTACTGCTGTGCACTTATCAAAACTATCACCCAATATTCAAAGGGCTCTTTTTATAGGATATATGTGATTAGCATTTGTACAGAAATTTTTGATTCATGCAACATTTTTAAACTAAAAAGTATCCAGAGCCTTGATTCAGAAGCTGTTGCTCCCTCTGTTGCCACTACAGATAATCCTCAGTCATAACAGCAGCTGTAAAAACCGGGTAATAAGTGCTCGAAATACACATCCAACGTTTGTATATATATAAAAAAAAAGTATAATATGAAAAAAAAAGAAGAGGCGCTTAGGCGAACGAGATTCGAACTCTCCATTACCGCTCCTCTACGAGTTCAATAAATTGGCGCTCCAATCCACTAAGCTACTTTTTTTTTTTTTTTATTTTTTATTATCAGGTTTGCATAAAACAATACAGAATAAATGCGAAGAACTGTATGTTGGGGACGGTAATAGACACGCGTTACAAAACACACATATAAAAAGTTGAGTGAAATCTAGCCTGTCTTGCTAGAGTAAGTGAAGTTAAAAGGGTTTTAAAGTTGCCAGCTCATCCAGAACAGGCAGCCACTCAAGGTCACTGTTGATCTTTTTGTAGCATTCCCGGAGGCGTTTAACGCTGTCAAGGAAATACTCGCGGACAGTACGGGCGTTTACGTCTGCATGACGTACCGCCATTCGACTTTTCCATACACTGTGGAGCCCCAGGAGCAGGATTGTGTCAAATGGTACCGGTTCACTGTCTGCCGTTAGAAAACGAATCCCATACGGTGTTAACGGTAGTTCTTTTTTGATTGTGCGCTGGAGCACGTCCCAGTATAGCAAAGCATCCCAACAATCTAAAAAGACATGCTCGATACTTTCTGGCTGCTTGCATAATTGGCAGTTTACTGTCCAGTACAAATTTATTCCTTTAGCTTCTAAAAAAGTTTTTACGGGTAGTGTTTCACTGTGTAATTTAAAAAAGAACGTTTTAACCCCAGGGGGAACCAACGCTTTTTTAACACGTTTTAGCACGTCCTGTCCGGGGGCTCCAGCGTATATGGACCTATACCGTGGCAAGGGCATTAACACATCCACCAAATCTCGCGTCAACCTTTTGCGCGATACAACAGACAAATAATCCAGAGAAAACCGTACAAAAAGGAAACGACACGATGATACAACTTCTCTCAAAAAACGCGATAATGTTCCGTAACGAACACGGCATGACGAAACCAGATAACTGGGCAACACATCAAAGAGCTTTGTTTGTATTACCGTGCGCAGAAATGGGTCAGATTGATCGCGCACAAACATAAATCGTGTAACGAGTTGACGGATGAAGGAGTGACAGAGACCAACACCACCATCTCGGGGTCGAAGGAAAAGATTGGTTCTACTAGTCCGTTCCCATTGAGACGCCCAAATGAATACTGCAAACACCCGGTTAATTCGCTGAATATTGACTCTAGAACAATGTAATACTTGAAGAACGTACCATAGTTTCGACATAAAGAACAAGTTACAAACTGTCGCACGTGCGAACATCGACAATTCTTTCGTTACCCACTTTTCCGCGGTTGCCTTCAGTTGATTAGTTTCCTCCCGCCAGTAGTCCTTATTTTCGCGATAATGTTTTAATGGGACACCTAGATACTTTTGGGGTTCCCGAGCCCATTGGATATTTTCAAAAAAGTTTGGCGCAGAAGCCCACTCTCCGTGCCATAGCCCGTAACACTTCGACCAGTTGACCGCACATGCTGTGACGTCACAAAACCGCTTAGTCGCTTCCACAGCCCTTGTGACGCTTCTAGAGTCTGAACAAAAAACAGCTACATCGTCTGCATATGCTAAAATTTTTACTTCGCACTCGTGCAAAGTGAAACCCCTAATGTCCTTACATTGAATGATGTAGCGGCAGAAAGGTTCCAAAAAAATCGCGAAAAGTAACGGGGATAAAGGACACCCCTGCCGTACTGAAGAAAGAACGTTTATCCGCTTAGTGACTTCTCTGTTAATTATTAATTTTGTTGAACAGTTTAAATAAGCCATTTTTACTCCTTCGAGAATGAGAGACCCGATTCCTACGTGCTCTAAAATTTGAAAAAGTACGTCATGACATACACGATCAAAGGCTTTTTCCAAATCGATTTGGAGCAGTGCGATTGTCCGATACTCAGCATCACAACACTCCAGCACACTCCTAGCTGTGTGTATATTCGTACAAATACTCCGGCCTTTAATTCCGCAGGTTTGATGAGGTCCTACAATTTTCCAAATTACACTCTGCAACCTCCTCGCTAACACCTTCATGAGAACTTTATAATCAACATTAGCAAGGATGATCGGTCTATAGTTGCTAGGGAAGCGTAGCTTAGAGGCGTCGTTACCTTTCGGTATCAAGACTGTACGCGTACACAAAAAGGAGCCCGGTAACCTATGATTCCAATAAGACTCATTAAAAACCCGATGCAACAACGGCGCTATTTCTGGTTTGAATTTCTTGTAAAATGCAGCGCTCAATCCATCCGGGCCCGGCGATTTGCCTGCGCTTAGTTCATCTATCGCTTTCTCGATCTCTGTTACGCTGACTGCTTCTTCCAAAACTTGCTCGTCATCATGGTCTAACCGTGGAAGACTTGGCAGGAATTCTGTTTCAAGACCCGTCTTTTTTGGTATTTTTTTGTCGAACAATGTTGCGTAGTATTCAACGAATGCACGGTGGATAAGGGCCGGATCGCTAGTCATTGTGCCTTCGTACTCTATTTCCGCTATCTGGTTTCCGCTAGCACACTTCTTTTCAAGGACAAGTGCCCGTTTGGTGGGCGCTTCCCCCAAAAGCAACCTCTCTGCTCGGGCACGAACAATCGCCCCCTTATACCGCTCTTCGTCAATTTGTTTAAGTTGCGCTTTTATGCTGCTCATATCATCTTTGAAGATTCCGGGTGTCCTTCCTTCCTCCACGTGCAGCCTCTGTAAATCCGCGCGAAGACTGTTTTCTACTTTTCGCTCTTCACGCTTAATTTGACATGCCCTCTCTATCGCATCAAGCTTCACTTGTTGTTTAAATAATTCCCACTCCCTGCAGACTTCATTATCAGTTACACTGCTTGTTTGCTCCAGCCTACTTTGAACCTTTTCAGTAAATTGCTTATCGTCCAAGAGCTTAGCGTTTAGCTTCCATAACTCCCAGGAGAAGCTAGAGCGGTTCTTGCAATGACCCACTGTGAAAGTCACTAGGCTGTGGTCACTGAAAGACACGTAACTGACTGCATAACTACCACATTCGGGCACAATGTCGACCGAAACATACGCTCTGTCCAGCCTCGAATGACTGCTACCTTGGTGGTGCGTGTAGATCACACGATTACCGGTTGACGTACATTGCGCTACGTCTTCAAGTTCGAAATCTTTAACCAAATTATTTAGCTGCTCCCCGGATTTATCTCTGTTGTGTGGTCGGTTTGATCGGTCTTCAGGTGAACAGATGCAATTAAAATCTCCTAATAATACCATGATTCTATCACTCTGGAGGTAAATGGAAATATTTTCAAAAAAAGTGCATCGCTCGCTTTCCACATTGGGGGCGTAAATACATATAACCCTCCACTTTAAATTGGAGAAAGAAAAGTCACAAATAACAAAACGACCCGACGCGCATACAATAACATTTTCCTCCATGATTCCTGATGCTTTCTTCAAAAACAGGCAACAGCCGCCTGACCTACCGACAGAGTGGCTCACACATACATTGTACCTCGACATAAACGGTCGCACCATGAGGTCGGTCTGACTCGTACACTCAACTTTTGTTTCTTGGACAGCAAGTACGTCCAGGTCGTTCTCCGTGAGTAGGCGACTAAGTTGACACTGGCGGCGACGTGCCGCTAAGCCCCTAACGTTCAGAGTTCCAATACGGAGCCCGGACGTGAGCCCTACCATTTTTTGTTTTGTTTTTGTTTTTGTTTTTAGTGTCGACAGTCCAACCTCCTAGTGCTTACCTGTCGCTTGGCTCCTGCAGAGCTCGGCTCATGGCGCAGAGGGTCTCTGTGACAGTTCCCCATCGCGGGTCAGCGACGAGGACCGCAGCTTGGTGGCGTAACGACCTTTCTTTCCGATTTGTTTCCACTGGCCTTGTGGGCGATGTAGCTCCTGTGCCTCGTTGTCCTTGGTCTCATCATCCAGTCGCCGCTTCACATTCGCAAGGTCCAGTTCCATTAGTGGCTCGTTCACGTCACCCTTGTCCACGGCGTCTGTGCCTCCCGCCGTCGTCGCCTGCGTCTCCTTTCCAGGTTCCTCAGCGTCGGGCGTCGAGGCCTTGGCCGTCACCTCTGCTGCGTTGGTACCGTTAGTTGTATCACCTGTCGTAGCTTGCTCCGTTGTCTCCGGTAGGCTCGAAGGCAGCGTCGCCGCCTCCTCCGTTTCTGTTTCGTCCATGATGATTTCGTCATCTTCATTGGTGGCTCGATTAATTACTGCGCTAGCATACGAGCGCACGCACTCCTGGGACACGTGGCCGAAGCCTCGGCACTGGCCGCACCGGGGCACACGGCAGTCACGTCGTATGTGTCCTGCCCTGCTGCACCGCAGACAAATCGGCGCTCGTCCAGGGACGACAACAAGGATCGTGCCCCCGTTAAGCTTCAGCTGGTGAGGCAACTTGTCCGGCGTCATTCCCTCCTTCAGCGTGACTTTGGCAATCCTTGTGGTGGACTCGATATCCTCGAAGCCATCCACACGCCAGTTTTCCTTGCTCACCTCGTTGACAGTCCCGTACTCTTCCAAGGCTCTTCGGAGAACGTCGTTGGGGACGTCGAAAGGTACCCAATGCAGCTTGACCCGCACTTCTTGCCTGTTGGGGTCCACGGGAATGCACAGTTTACCTTTGACGGTAAGCCAGCCCAGCTTGAGAAGCCGCTCTTTCGCCGCCGCACTCTTCAGGCTGCACAGCCACACGTGTCCCATCTGGCATACGCCGAGCCCTGCAACTTCTTTGAGCATGTCGACCTTTTCCAACGGTTCCTTGAAGTCTCCAATTCGAAGCGGCCTGGCATTTACGTCGCAGTGAAGATAAACTTGGTTCTTCGTTTTATCGCCCGCCGGCAACGTCGGCAACAGAATCCGGTAATCAGCGGGGATACAAAACGCCCTGTCACCACGGCCGGCAACGACCGTTATCGTCGCTCGATCGGAGGTCGCCATCCGTGCGTCCGCACTGCTCGGCAGCCGAAACACTACTCTCCACTTAGCTACTAAAGCTTTTTTTTTTTTTTTTTTTTTATTGCTGAGCTACTGAGCATATGATTCTTGCCTATGCTAAACACTTATTTATTTCTATTGAAAAAGTCCTATCGCATTTTGTTCTTTATTCTTTTTCTTATTTGCTGCCTCAAACTTTATGAACTTGCTGTCACACATGGCACTCCTGCCAGGCACTGCCACGAGTTATTTTCTTCATGTTTGGAGCCACGGCACGCTCTCTCCGCCAGCGAAATAGCCGTTTTGCTAACCAAGCGAGACTATCCATGTCGGCCATTGGTCGTGCAGGTCTTGCCTTACGGTTCGACCAGCGCATTACAGTAACATCGCAGAAGACAAGCGCATGCGCAGTTCGTACCGGAGGACCCATCGTACCGTATCGGATGTGCAAAAACGGTTCCCTAAAACTCTCTAATAAGCCACGCCCTTGGTTTCTTAAGCTGACAATGACCCTAGGTTAACTCGTGTTTATAATTACACTGATGTTCGATTGATTCCTAAAAACTAAAAAAAAGACAAAAAAAAAACAAATCGTCTTTGTTTTTATATGAGTATATGCTTATTGTATCGGATGCGAATGTCTTACTTACATAGAATGTGGAAAAAAAGCCTCCGTAAAATTCTAATAAGCCACGCCCTGAGTTTCGTAAGCTGTCAATGGCCATGGGTTAACTCGTGTTTGTAAATACATTGATGATCGTTTGACGCACAAATACTAAAAAAAATGAAAAAGATGAATTTTTTTTTTAATGTGACTATAGGCTTACCGTATCGGAGGTGGTTACCGTATCGGAGGCTCATGTCTTACCGCACTGAATGTGCACAAACGGTTGCCTAAAACTCTCTAATAAGCCACTCCCTGGGTTCCTTAGCTGACAATGACCATAGGTTGACTCGGGTTTGTAATTACAGATGTTCGCCTGATACACGAATACTAAAGAAAACAAAAACAAATCGTCCACCTTTTCTATGTAAGTAAATATATATACATATTTTGTATTACCTTTAAACAGCCGCGGACTGTAAATACAAAATGGAATCAGCGCGCAAACAACGAAGACACAAGGAAGAGAAATTGACAGGACAAGCGCTGGACGATGAACCAACTCGCCTGCATTGCCACTTTGATTCGGACTGTAAATTGCGTTACTGACTTTTTATTTATTTTATAAGAGTTTTGACAATCACGCGCCTTACGCTGACTTTAGCCACGGTTCGCGAAAAAATTAGTCCAAATGCTCGATGGTCTACATTTTATCCAGTGTCAAAAGAATCAAAACAAAAAGTCGACAGTTGAACTTTCTGTTTTGTTTACTAACCGCATTCATACACTTTCATTTATAATAGTTTGTATAAATAAGTATGCAGCAAAGTGTCTCGTTTACGATATTAACCACCGAATTTAAAAACCTCACTCAAACTGCACTCAAACTGAAGGGCCCCTCCACTTCCTCCAGGAAGGCGCAAGGGCCGGCGCTGGCCAATCGCGACGGCGGATCCGTCCTCGCGATTGGCCAGCGCCGGCCCTCGCGCCTTCCTCGAGGAAGTCGAGGGGCCCTTCAGTTTGAGTGTAGTTTGAGTGAGGTTTCTGAATTCGGCGGTAAGCTAAAATATGCGTTTTTTTTTTTTTTAAGACGGATAAAAATAGGGAAGGTACTTAGATACACCCGTTTCCTCAAAGGGGCCCTGCAACAACTTTTTGACTGATTTTTAATTTGCACCGATACTGAGCGCACTGAACGTAGTAACTAATGAAACATTTATTTTCTCAAATTTCGCTTTATTTTAAAAGTTATAGGCAAATTAGAATTACAAAAACAAGCAAAAAATAACCTCCTTCATGACGTCGTAGGTCCTGGCTTGACTGGCCGTGAACTAGAGGAGGGATAGTGAGCTCATCGAACGCTCACGGCTGCCGCGCTCCGTGTCGACGGCTCGAGAGGGCGCCACTAAAGCACGTGTTGGATAGGCTGTACGAAGCGGGCGGTCAGGGCGGCTCGCATTGCATTTGCTGTACAATTACTGATTAATTTGGCATAACACTTCATTGGCCACAAACGACAGCAAACACGGGGTAAACATCAGTTCAGAACGGGAGCCACTTCGCGCTGCCATACCGCCGAATGGCAAAATCGCCAGCCGAGCCCGCGCCGACAGCCTTCGGAACGCTCGGAATCGGTCGAATCCTCGAGCCGGTATACGACCGCAGCGCCGCCGCGTACATCCGGGACCTTTCTACGCACGCCGTTCGGCGGCGCCTCATCCCACTAACCCTTTCTAGTATGCGCCGTTTTTTTCCGCCGCTTGGTGGTGGGTATGTCGACGGGTCATTTCTTGTCCCCGTGCTTTATAAACTGCATTTGTTTCTTTTCTGATCTAAAATACTGAACAAAAACTATTTTCATACATAATTGAAACGGTTCGCAACACTTACAATTTGTATCTCGACTAAAAAAAAAAATATTTTAGTGGTTCTGACCAGTAGTAAGCCCAGGACCAAAGACGTCACATATCGCACGCCAACGCGGGTCGCCCTTGTAGGTGGAGGAGGTTCCCGCGTCGTCCGGTTAACATATGACGCGCTGATATTTAGTTACTCTCTCCGTGCCCGCTGGCTTGCCCGAACCCCAAGAGACCTGAAAACTGCAAAAAGGTAGACGCTTAAATATGATTGCAGGGCCCCTTTAAGCGCATGCGATTGACTCCTAGAATAAGAATTTAATAATTGTCTCTCAAAACGAATAATCCAAAAGGCAAACAGCTTAAAGACTTTAAAAGAAAGAGTCGGTTCACGTCTCGTGGAATTTGTTTTCTCCTGACAGAAGTCGGAACGTCGAAGATACATCCACGGTAAAATGCCTCCCGTGTTTCCGAACGGCTGGATTCCAGTTGGCCTTTCTTCCGAGGTTGAACCAAACAAGGTTATATCTCTGAGTGTCATGGGTGAGTAATCTGCTGCCGTCTAGAGAACTCAACAGCTCTCGCGTCGGCTCCCTCCGTGCGAGTTTGAGAGAACGCGTTCACGTATAGGATACAAGTTTCCGTAGTTTCCGGGCGGAGATAATTGTGCCACTCTTCTTGTCGAACCAAGAATCTAGTCAGCGATGAAGGGGAAAATCCGATCCCAATGAGGACGTCTAAGGAGCGATCTTGCGATACGCAGGACGTGACAAATCTTGCACAACTTGTTACCGCTTCTCGGATATTGTGATTTCAAAGTTATCTGATAAAAAAAAAAGTCTAAGAATTAATTACGGCCCCAGAAGGGCTAACATAAAAAGCCATGCAGTGGACTTCTTTAGCTTTCAGGTATTGTATAATAGTGCGATTCACGGTTCGAATTGATACGCACTACTGCGCCAGCGCTTTTTCATTTGCATGGCATATTTATCGTGTATCGTTTTCAGAATGCGAAAACGGTCTGCTAAAACTCTCTAACCTTTGACTGGAAAACAGGGAGCATACCGGAAACGTTTCACATTCTCAGCCACTCAGGAACGCGACGAGTGGGTCGTAACGGCCGACCTGTAGCCACTCAAAACTTGCAAGCTGTAGAACACTGTCCGCACAACTCCGTCTGGGCATCGGCGTTGCAGGACTCGAGCTGGTCGCGTTCCGGACCAAAGACGGCGCGGCTCGAGTGATGGACGCCTACTGCCCCCACCTCGGTGCCAACCTGGGCGTAATGGGCCGCGTGGTGGAGGACTGCATCGAGTGTCCCTTCCACGGCTGGAGGTTCAGAGGAGTGGACGGGGTCTGCGCTTACGTGCCTTATTCCAGCAAAAGTATGTCTTAAGCTTTCTCTCACAAACTATGTTGGTATGCGATGTCGCCTGTGTGATCCTGCTGGCTCAAAAACGCGGCTTGCGGCTGCAGCCAGGGAACATCGCACGGTTTTTTTATCAATTACACCTGAGCAGCAATAATGTGTGATATATAATTCCCAGGTAAAAAATTTTTTTATAATGTCACTAATAAACATAGAACACATAAGATCATATAATGTAGAAACTTATATGCACGCCTTACATACGCATTCTATTATTTATATAAGCTCGAATATGTTTAGTGAACATATCTTTTTTTTTTTCAATAAAAAAGCGTCCCATTCACTTCAGATTCTCTAATTCTTATTTATAAAAAGAAAAAGGAATAAAACAACACGTCATAATTTCATAAAAAAAACATTAAAAATAAACGGCAACAGTTTTTCAAAACCGTTGCGACAACTCCCATATCGATTTGACAGATCCGCACCTCTAAATATTCTCTGTATTCAGTCTCATTGACCAGAGAGTTTTACGTTCTCCCACCCCCCAACCCTTTTATTGCCGGAATTTTTTTTTTCTTTTTCATTCTAAACAGCGCCCGAGTTTGCGAAGGTCAAGACGTGGCAGGTCACGGAAGTGTACGGGCTGGTACTCGTGTGGTACCACGCGGATGGCGAAGATCCAACCTGGGACATGGTCGAGGAAGAGAGCTGTCCAATCGGCCGACGGAAGCGAACTGGACTCTGGGAAAGACGGGTCTACGCCCACATTCAGGACATCGCGGAAAACGGAGCTGACGCCAGTCACTTCAACCACCTGCACAAGGCCTCGACCTTCGTCGGGCCTGAGCAGTACTCCCGCGTCTCAGGCGACTCATGGGCATGCCGCGTTCTGTCGTTCGAATACGATGTCAAGTGGAACGAGTGCGGTGTCAAGACCACAGCCACCACTGACCTGCATATCAAACTATTTGGAAGAAAGTGTTTCACGTATCAGATATATTTCTGGCAGTTGGGGCCAGCCGTAAACGTCGTGAGGGCCAAGGGTGTTTACGGCGATCTTCTGTACGTTCTCTCCTTCACTCCGCAAGGGCCACTTGACTTGCGTATAGCCATTCAGACTTTTGGAGACACCAGTCTTTTGTGGCCAGCGCGGAAGTTTATGGAGAGTGCAACGGGAATCATGGTAAGTCGTAAGACTGCTGACTGGGCGAGTTGGTAGTTCGTGTAAATTAGCGTTACAGCGCACCACAAGAGAAACACTCCAAACACAGACACACTAAAAAAATATACGCTGATTAGGCGCTGACTCACAACTTATGGTTTGTATTGTCTTCTTCTATGCACGAAGAACAACCTCCTCTTTTTCTATGTTCTAAAAACAAGATGGCGACATCAAATGCAATTACAAAAATAAAAAAACGCAATAAAATATGGGAAAAAAGTATTATAAAATAAAAAGTAAAGAAAAAGTGAAAGCCGTTTACAACTCCCTGTAACACCGAATTAGAGCGCAGCTCTTGAGGAGGAGGAGGGAAGAGTACTGGGAGGGTGAAGTGACCTGGGGGGGGTCACGGGACCTTGGGGGGTCACGTGACGATGCCGATGATGTCATCAGTGACGTCACTGATGACGTCATCAGTGACGATGACGATGTGGACTCCGATGACGTCATCAGCGATGATGACGATGACGATGCGGATGTCGGTGACGTCATCAGTGACGTCACTGATGACGTCATCTGTGATGATGACGATGGCGATGCGGCTGCCCCCCGAAGTCACGTGACACCCCCAGGTCACGTGACCTCCCCAATGACGTCATCGTCACTGATGACGTCACCGGCATCTGCATAGTCATCGTCATCATCCCTCATGAGGTCATCAGTGACGTCACTGATGAACTCACCAGCATCCGCATCGTCATCGTCATCATCACTGCTGACGTCACCAGTGACGTCACTGATGACGTCACCGGCATCTGCATCGTCATCGTCATCATCACTGAAGACGTCATCAGTGACGTCACTGATGACCTCACCGACATCCGCATCGTCATCGTCATCATCACTGCTGACGTCACCAGTGACGTCACTGATGACGTCACCGGCATCCGCATCGTCATCGTCATCATCACTGATGACGTCATCAGTGACGTCACTGATGACCTCACCGCCATCCGCATCGTCATCGTCATCATCACTGATGACGATGACGATGCGGATGCCGGTGACGTCATCGCTGACTGACGTCATCGGCGAGGTCACGTGACCTGGGGGGGTCACGTGACCCTGGGGGTGGTCACGTGACCTGGGGGTGTCACGTGACCGGGGGGGGGGGTCACGTGACCTTGGGGTGACCTTGGGAGGACCTTGGGGGGCCGCGTGACCTTGGGATGACCTTGGCTACGCCGACGGCGACGCCGACGGCGACGCCGACGCCGCTCAAGCCGGGAACGGGCCCCTAAGAGCTGCGCTCTAAAAGTGAAAGCCGTTTACAACTCCCTGTAACACCGAATTAGAGCGCAGCTCTTGAGGAGGAGGAGGGAAGGGTACTGGGGGGTGAAGTGACCTGGGGGGGGGGTCACGTGACCTTGGGGAGTCACGTGACCATGCCGATGATGTCATCAGTGACGTCACTGATGACGTCACCAGTGACGATGACGATGCGGACTCCGATGACGTCATCAGCGATGATGACGATGACGATGCGGATGTCGGTAACGTCATCAGTGACGTCACTGATGACGTCATTTGTGATGATGACGATGACGATGTGGATGCCCCCCCCGTAGTCACGTGACACCCCCAAGGTCACGTGACCCCCGCCGAGGTCAGGTGACCTCCCCGATGACGTCACCGGCATCCGCATCGTCATCGTCATCATCACTGATGACGTCATCAGTGACGTCACTGATGACCTCACCGGCATTCGCATCGTCATCGTCATCATCACTGATGACGGCATCATTGACGTTTCTGATGACGTCACCGGCATCCGCATCGTCATCGTCATCATCACTGATGACGTCATCAGTGACGTCACCGGCATCCGCATCGTCATCGTCATCATCACTGATGACGTCATCAGTGACGTCACTGATGACGTCATCAGTGATGATGACGATGGCGATGCGGATGCCGGTGACGTCATCGATGACGTCATCGGGGAGGTCACGTGACCTCGGCGGGGGTCACGTGACCCTGGGGATGGTCACGTGACCTGGGGGTGTCACGTGATTCGGGGGAGTCACGTGACTTCTGGGGGGTCACGTGACCTCGGTGGGTCACGTGACTTCAGGGGGTCACGTGACTTTGGGTGTCACGTGACCTTGGGGTGACCTTGGGGGCCACATGACCTTGGGATGACCTTGGTTACGCAGACGGCAACGCCGACGGCGACGCCTACGGCGACGGCGACGCCGACGCCGCTCAAGCCGGGAACGGGCCCCTAAGAGCTGCGCTCTAAAATAAAGAATTCTCACTGCTGATGCCTAAGGGACCTTTTGGTTAAATCCTCAAGCTCCCACTGTGAGAAAGTAAAAGATGGCCCGCTGACACACTTGTCTTTGTCTTTGTCTTTGACACACTTGTCACTGTCTCCTTTGATATTTGCTCCCTCGATAATCTCCTTGGTGAGCTGAATGGGGCTACTTCCCAGCACAGTGCAGTTGCTCAAATACGCCGAACACCCACAGTCCCTACAGTGTAGTCCAAAATTAAAGCTATTTGTAATAGTGTGCGTGCAAAATTTGGTGAGTGAATTTTTTTGACATGATGCGACGCCCCTTTTCACTAGTTTAGACGCTCCTCCCATTCCACTCATCCCACTCCAAACTAATGAAGAGGGCGTCGTGAGGATGCGTCTAAAGAATTATATCACTAAATCTTGCACGCACACAATTCAAGAGAGCTTCAACTGTCAAGTGGCAAGGTTCAAGTCCGGAGAATACACTGATTCGTTATTGACGTCGGTGGTTGAAAGGCTCCTTAAAGAGATAAAGCAAGGTGATGGCGTGAATCAAAACCCCAGGGACAAGCCAAAAAGACCGGTAATATTACCACACATGCGTAGGCTCTCTCATAGCCTTAAGAGGGCAGCGAATAGAGTTAACGTAGACGTAGTCTTTTCAGCCTTAAAAAAGCTCTTCAGCATGTGTAAAAAAGTAAAATCGACTTCAAATAACACCATAAGTTGCACCAAGAAGCACAAGACGAACTTTGTTCCCTGTGTAGAAGGTGTAATTATTTCTTTCCCACTTTCCTGTAGGCGAGTGTACATAGGACAGGCTGGTGGTGCCTTAATGACCGCCTTCGTGAGCATGCCAACAATGTCGTGAACGCCAACTCTGGACATTTGTGACTACAGTGTAAGGACTGTGGGTGTTCGGCCCTTTTGAGCAAGGGCACTGTGCTGGGAAAGAACCCCAATCAACTCACCAGGGAGATTATTGAGGCAGCAAGTATCGAAGGATGGATTGACAAGTGTGTCAGCAGGCCATCTTTAACTCGCACACAGAGGGAGCTTGAGCGTTTGACCAAAATGTCTCTTAGGCACCAGCCGTGAGAATTCTTCATTATTCTTTAATTTTTTTTATGTTTCATATTTTTTTCTTAAATGTTTGTGTTTTTATTTTTTTAGTTGCTTGTAATGTCGCCATCTCGTTTTTAGAACACAAAAAAGAGGAGGTTGCTCTTTGTGCAAAGAAGGAGAAGACCATACAAACCATGTGTTGTGAGTCAGTGCCGAGTGAGTGTATATTTTTTAGTGTGTCTGTGTTTGGAGTATTTCTCTTGTGGTGCGGTGTAACGTAAGTCAACATGGTAAGTCTTAATTTAGATTTGTCATTAAGATGGTAATTGTTTGGTATTATTTTATTAAACGACATATTTCCCGAGTGTTTTTATTCTTCCAGATTTCTTTTAAAAAAGCCGTGAAGGCTACACTTATGCGGTATGCGCAGGTGAGTTATATGGCAAGGGGAACATAGTATAGGGAGATAGTCGCAACTGGCAGTCAGCTAATTCAGTAAAATTTGTTAATTCGCTTTTTAATTAGTGCAAATAGACATATAGTTTTAATTAGAAACTTGCTGAGCATCATCGAAAACCAATAAATCAACTCTTTTTAGAAGGATATAACGCCGGGGCAGCATTTTATGGCTTTCTGTAAAACGCTTCATTTGGACGAGTTTCTAGATTTCGGTTCCTTTTCGGAGTGCATACACGCGCCCGCGGTCCTGCTCCGCAGTGGCTGAGACGCGCAACACACATGCGCCCTACTTCGCTCCATTCTACGAGGGGAGGCGAGGAGGTGGATTCGCGCCGCGACCACCGGGCAGCAGGACCGCGGGCGCAAAGATGCGCTCTCTTACGAAACCGAAATCTAGAAACGTGCCCAAATGGAGCGTTTTTACAGAACGCCGTAAAATGCTGCCCCGGCAGTATATCCCTCTAAAAAGAGTTGCTTCAGTGGTTTTCGATGATGCTCAGCAAGTTTCTAATTTAAACTATATGTGTATTTACAGCAATTGAAAAGTTAATTAACAAATTGTACTTAATCAGCCGACTGATAGCTGCGACTATCTCCCAACACTGGGTTCCCCTGCCCGTATACCTCACCTCCACAGACCGCATAAATGTAGATTTTTCGGATCTTTGTAAACAAATCTGAAAGAATAATAAAAAAAAAAAACTTTATTTTCATTACTGTTTCTTTTTTTTTTTTTTTAACAGCACACAGTGCTGTCATACACTGTAATATGTGGGCCCACATTATTAAGGTGTTGCAGTATGCGACACAAATACTTGCGCTTCTAATGTTTACGACTGACACACATCCCGTAAGTGCCTGGAAAAATATTTATTTATATAACGAACGCGTTGCTAAGATTAACAGGAGCAGGAAAAGCTTTGAATCTAGGACAAGATGGCGGTCTTATCCACTCGGCGAAAAAATTATATTTTTTCTAAATTTTGTAATTCTGGTATCTACCTAATATTCTACGGAAGAGGGTCCTCCTTTAAAAGGTACGATTCACTCACATACTGTGCTTCTGTGGCGGTAGCTGCAATCCACTCCTGCTTCCTTTTTTATCACCAACCATTTACCGCACTCGCCAGACCTCGCCCCTCAACATGTTCCCCAAGATAAAAAAAGAACTTATACTGTTTATTTATATTTTTTTATTTTTTTTTTTTTTGTAGAGAAAGTGGACAGCGTAGGGGTTTTCGGGGCGATAGCGCAATTGACTATGTGATATGTTTTTTTTTTTTTTTTTTTGAGGACCTATTTCAGATTCTCTTTCACGTTTATTCAAACACTGGATCATCGTTGGGCAAGTGACATGACCTTGGTGGGGACAACGCTGAGATGCAACCATAGTTGATTCACCTGAGCCCCCTCGCTCTGAGTCAGAACTTTCTGGGACGTCTTTTGAAATGCCCATTGCTTGATTGCAGCACGGAGAAGCTTGGGGTTAGAATGATAACAAACTTGGACAAGTTGATTTGATATACTGCTCGCCTATTCTTCTACAGCTGGACCGAGACATCATCGTTTGGAATCGAAAGGCCTTCTTGCAGAGGCCTCTTCTCGTAAAAGAGGATCACGCCATCCGTTCCTTTCGCAAGTGGTACTCCCAGTTCTACAGTAGCAAGAGTCTCACGTGGCAAGAAGTGAAGGAAAAGACCCTTTACTGGTGACGACTGCGCTAGGACATGCATAGATAACCAAATAATTGTACAGTTTTTCCGCTCAGAAAAAAAGGAGGATCAGTTAGGGTGAAATTAAAACCTAAATTAAGCTGCAAAAAAAAAAATAACAGGAAACCATAAAAGACGGCGTACCTGTCTGACGAAGCCCTAGCTAATTTTGACGTGCAGCCAGTGAAGTACAGACAAAATACATAACAGTGCGGGAATCGGGAAAATGTATAGTTATACTTTAGCTGTGTTCACCAATCCCTTTTCAGGATAAGGTTACACCTAAGAAATCGTGATATCGTCCTGTGTATTTTCCATTCTTTCGACGTTTTGACGATTCCTTTCTAACCCAGTCTCAGGTTAATTAAACATGGTCTACATGTGTTGATAATTTCCGATTGACAAGGGGCATGCGTTGTGACTCTCCGAATCCGTGGAAGTCTTGGTATGTGTCTTAGGGATTGACACCAAAAATAGAAACGTTCTTGTTTGAGGATTGCACAGATCGTCAAGAAAAATGTTCCTATATAACTAAATGAAACAGACCGCTCTGTCCTTCGTTTTGAAAAAAAAGATTACTATTCCTACCTACAAAAGGGAATGAGAGATTTTTATTTTGCGTCTACCCGTTATAACTACGATTCACTTTCTAGCTACAGGAAACGTTAAATGATCTGATGCTGTGTACTTGAAGAATAAGTGCCCCTACATTTGCAAATCCGTTTCCCATGTGATGTATATAAAAATATGCTGATGTTTTTATTTTGTCCTTCCCCTTTGTTGTTTTGTCATTGCCTTCACAAATCAGGCTCTGATCCAGCAAATTACAATGTTGCTATTGCATGGTTTATAGCATTCTCTGGCCTCTTACGTGATATCATAACAATGCTTCTACTTAGAAGAAAATACAGGAAGATTCATTGCTGGAGTCTGGGAATGCGTTAGCATGACCTTTGGAAACGCCACACATGCCCCTCTTTGGGAAACACTAACGTTTACCCCTTCACTTTTTTTCTTTTTGGTGTTCTTTTTTTGTTTCGTGTATTTTTCGCTGCCTTTTTTACGTCTTTAAGGGGTCAGTGTTAGCGTTTCCCAAAGGGGAACATCTGTGGTGTTTCTCAAGGGTCATGCTAACGGATTCCTTAAGAATCGACCAATAAATCTTCCTTTAATATTTTAACCTTTTTTTGTACTCTGCCTGTCAGGGTACGTCGACGCTCTTGGAATTTAACTACCGACACACATCACAGCACACGCACCACTACTACGGATACACAGGGCGAAGAACAACCGGCGACAGGAGAGTGGCAACTGAGCACGTCCGCATTCCACCGCGCCGCTGCGCAACACCTCCGAGATAGCAAAACCGTAGTGCTGAATGAAATGGCGTCATCAAAGAAGGTCAACGCTGGGCACAAATTGGACACGACGATTTCATTAACGTTCGGCTCAAACTTGACTCGAAGCCGAGAGCTGACGCAGCACTCGTTTCAAATCTGTGTCCAACGTTGGTCCTCTCTGGTTAAGCCGTCTCATTCAACACTACGGCCTCGTTATCTAAAACGTGTTGTGCGGCGCGCCCTCCTCTCTGGCTCCGTGGCAGCTGTGCGCGTGAGTTTGCCGACAACGGAAGTGCTCGTTTTGACGTGAACCTGGGTGTGTCTGTCAGTTTGTCAGCACCGGGAGAGAGAGGGAAAAGCTGACTCGTTCTCACGTCAGCGCTTTGTATACCAATGGGAGCGCCGCACGCGACAATTAACAAACGGAAAACACCACTTGGTTTTCGTCAAAAGGAGCGTTCTAATGCTAACATATTAAAACAATCACGTCGAAGCGAAGAACCTACGTCACTAAGAGGGAGACAAACCTGAAGACCCATATCTTATAGAAGCATCTACCTATGATATATTTAAATCGTTTGCATTTATGACGCAATGTACAAGGCAAAAAAAAAAAAAAGCAGAAGAGGATGCGAAAGGAGAAGATTCATATTAAGAATAGCGCAAAAAAGACAAGACAAAAAGATGAAGAAGCACACAGGACAAGCGCTAACTGGCAACTAAAGTTTATTGATTGCTTCCAACTTTGCTATCACCGTGCACGCGCTTAGTGTCGTCTCAACAAAAACACGGCGTACCGCCAAATCAGCAGATACAGCCCGCCCACCGCCTGTTCCAAAAAGTCAGCAAAACAGATACGTCACCCCGCCGCACAATCCAAACCAGGAAAGGAATAGAAAAAACGCCGCGTTAATATTAACAAGTTAGATAGTGTTAATGAAACTGTACTCTTTCGGCTGCATATACACCGATTCGACTCTTATGCAAACGTCTTTCTCACAAGCATGTATTTTTGCCGCCTCCAGCAACTCTCGTTCTATCATTCCTTTGTTGCGTCCCTCCACCTGCGCACCGTCCAGTGTGGGGGAACAACCACAAGTTTTACAATGCCCCGGCAAGTGGGAACCGTAATTGTTGCCAAGAGAAGCCGCATGCTCTCGAAGTCTATCATTTAAGCAACGTCCCGTCTGCCCTATGTAAACACGAGCACACGTTAAAGGAATCCTGTAAACCACCTCAGTGGCTCAAGGCACGAACTTTGCGACGTGTTTTTTGCTGCAAAAACGGGTGTCTCCACTTTCGGTCCGCTTACCATAGCGCACAATTTTGACAATCTGCACGGGGCAATGAAAACAACGTCCACGTCGAAGTTAGACGCTATCCTTTTCAGATTGTGCGACACCTTATGAATGTAAGGTAGCACTTCAAGATTCTTTGGCTTCCTCTTAGGTAAAACGGAATAGCTTTTCAACTTTTTTAGAGGGGATTCCGCAACTCCCTGTATTAGAACCGAGGGAAACGCAGAGTGTTCCAAGCGAAGTGTCTGGAGGTCAAAACTGTCATTAATTACATGCGGACAGGACTTCAACAGTGCTGACCGGAGACACAGCGAGGCGATGTCCCTCTTTATCAATTTAGAGTGGGCTGAGTCAAAATCCAAAAGGGCCTTTTTGTGCGTGGCCTGTACATCCAGCACACATGGTCAAGGGATTTAAAAGACAACCGGACATCTAAAAACTGTAAAAATCCTTCCAACGAAAGTTCGTAGGTGAAATGTAAATCTTTAGAAGATCTGATAAAAACCTCCAGAGTAGTCTCGACTAGGGAGACCAGGCTTTGCTCTGCAGGAACAGCAACAATAATAATAAAATCGTCGACGTACCTACAAACCTTCACAATGGGGATGTCAGCCAACTCAGGCAAAACCGAGCAGTCAAACTTGGCAAGAAAAATCTCACATAGTACAGGCTCCACACTAGACCCGATACAAATGCCACGCCTCTGCACGTACACCTTGTCCTCAAAGCAGACAAGCGTCCAGTTTAGGTAGCAGTCCAACACTTCCAGGAAGACATCAGCCGTAACCCCACACGCATTTTGAAATGCAAGAACGCCCGATGTCTCAATAAGTTCCCGAACAGCAACCAGAAGTTCGTCGTGTGGAATTGAATAAAACAATTCCTCAGCGTCCAACGAGAAAGCGTTGTTGACTCCAAATAGGCCCTCCCGTAGCACGTGGATGAGGTGGTCCGAACCGCTCACGTTGTATGGGTCTTCTGGGATGAGGTTACTCAGGTGCAGCTGCAGAAACCTGCTCACCTGGGCCTGCAAGCTGTCTCTCTCTGTGACTATGGCTCTGAAGGGGCACTCAACGTTGTGCGTCTTTGCCGCAAAGAACATCTCGGGACATCCAATTTGCAATTTCTTGCACGCTTCGCCAAAGCCTCGAGGTTCAACTCCTGCAGCATCTTAACCGCCCCTGTCTGTGCCCTAGCCGGTCGTGTGTCTGCTAGTTTGAAGTTCTTGTTGATGGCCGGCATAGCTTTCTCCCCAAATAATTTGTTTGGGAGTACTTCACAGTACTCTCAAACAAATTAATTGGAGAAAGCTATGCTGACTATGCTTTCTCCCCAAATTATTTGGGGAGAAGGCATAGCTTTCCCCCCAAATAATTTGTTTGGGAGTACTTCACAGTACTCTCAAATAATTTGTTTGGGAGTACTTCACAGTACTCTCAAACAAATTATTTGGGGAGAAAGCTATGCTGGCCATCAGCAAGAACTTCAAACTAGCAGACACACGACCGGCTAGGGCAAAGACTAGGGCGGTTAAGGTGCTGGAGGAGTTGAACCTCGAGGATATGGTTAATTCTCGTTCTTTACTTATTCTTTTCCGAACCAGAGAGATATCTCTCAAATATTTACTTTCAAGTTTTTTCCGCCAGATGTATTTCTGGCATTGGTGAACGGAGGTGAGTGACATGTCAAGTGAAAGCGGGCATTTCCAACATTTACAGAATAGACGCCATTGCGTCTACGGGAGTAGGGCGGCGTCTAAGGGTGTTTTATTGCCACTCCGCCTTTCCTCGATATAAACGACGCAACTTCGAAGTCTCAGTTCTTTATCTACGGATCTCCTGCTGCAACTTTGATCTGAATTTTGTGGACCTACTACAAGGGATTCTCTTGTGACAAACAAAGAAAGGTAAATCCCGTCATCGGAATCGGCTAATTCTAGTAGTAATTGGGTGTCGGTGGCCGCGGCGTGACATGAAAAAATAACTAATGCTTTTATAGTTACTCTTTAGATTGGTGATACAATTGCATGAATTATCACCACAAATACTAGGTGCTAGCTATCATCACAAGTGCTGTTATATTTAAAGCGTATTCACAAGAAATAACAATTACATTTAAATTTAAATTTTATACATAAAATTTCCGCTTGCTCTGCCAAAATATTATTTGATCTGCTCGAATTCCCAAACTATTTAAAAATACAGATTCTGTTTATCATCTGGATTTTGTGCAAAAAGTGTCACTTCTGAGTGTGACGAAAAGCCATACACGAATGCCAGGTCAACACAAAGCATGCATATCTCATAGCAGGCAATGCATAAGAAATACTTGGTGCTTATTATTCATACATAATAATAACTATAAAAGATTAATCTCAGTCAGCTAGATTCACCAAGGGGCTCAGTGGACCCTGGACCCTGTACCATGCGATACGCAGTCCCACGTCTTTGTTCTGGGGCACAAGAAGGAGATGAAAACAAGCACAAGCAGCTGGGCTAAATATCAAGGAGGTTAGAAGTACTAGGAGGGGGCACGTTGCAATATTGGTGAAGCCTAGTCATAAAAAGTTTAAACGATTTTGTGCCCAGCGTGACCGCAGATCTGTCTGGTGATTGGTGCGCGTGACATGTCACGTGTGAGATGGATGGTTGATTGTAGAACGACCCCTTCCAGGCTTGCGCGCGCTCCGTCCGGTAGGTTTTATCAGATCGAAGGCTAGACTGTGGTGTATTCTAGTACCCCATAGCAAGACCAATGCTAGCTACGGTCACGTGATGTGGTCACGTTGGCATGGTAAGTGAGGAGAGTAAGGAGGAAAATGAGAAAGAGGCGAGGCGTCAAGGGAGCATGGCTTGTGGAGGCTACGCGGCCGACGTCATGCCCTCTCCTACCCTTCTATTCTCCATGCTAAATATGATTTGCCGCCGACGATCGCATGAGCACGCGACTGTCTGCGTCAAGAGATACTTAGTACTTCATACTTAGGCCGCGGGTATCCATCGGTGGCGAGGCATACTTAGTTCAGTCTACTTCGTCCACAGGCAGCCGTCGGTGTCGAGTCATACTTAGTCCGCAGGCGACCGTTGGCGGCGGTTCCTACTTGGTCCATCATAATGACTCCGCAGGAGACCGTCTGCAGCGAGTCAAACTTTGTCCAGCATACTTTGTGAGCAGGCGTATATATGTCGACCGCGAGTTATATTTAGCCCAGCGTGCTTAGTCCACAGCCGACCTTGGGATGCATCGGAGTGATTCTAGCATGTTTAGTCCGCAGGCGACCGTCGATGGGAATTCATACTTAGTTCAGCTCATATTGTCCGCAGGCGACTGTCGGAGGTGGGTCATAGGCTTAAACCAGCATGCTTATTCCGCAGCCGACCGTAGGGACGCACCGCAGTGATTCTAACATACTTAGCCCGCGGGAGATCGTCGGTGTCGTCGTAGCATACTTATTTCAGCATACTTGGTCTGCAGGCGACTGTCGGAGGTGAGTCATAGTCCACAGCCGACCGTTGGGATGCATCATAGTGATTTTAGTGTACTTAGTCCGCAGTCCACAGCCGACCGTAGGGATGCATCATAGCGATTTTAGCGTACTTAGTCCGCAGGCGACCGTCGATGGAAATTCATGCTCAGTTGAACATACTTATTCCATAGGCGACTATCGGAGGTGAGTCATAGGTTTAGGGCTTAGCTTAGCGTGCTTAGTCCACAGCCGACCGTTGGGATGCATCAGGGTGATTCTAGCATGTTTAGTCCGCAGGCGACCGTCGATGGAAACTCATACTTAGTTCAGCATACATGGTCCGCAGGCGACGGTCGGAGGTGGGTCATAGGCTTCAACCAGCATGCTTAGTCCGCAGCCAATCGTAGGGATGCACCATGGTGATTCCAGCATACTAAGTCCGCGGGCGAATGTCGGTGTCGTCGAGGCATACTTAGTCCAGCATACATAATATGCAGGCGACCATCGACAGCGAGTCATACTAAGTCCAGCATTCTTAGTCTGCAGACGACCGTCGGTGTAGAGTCATGCGTAACCCAGCATACTTGGTCCGCAGGTGACCGTTGGGGCAAATCATACTGAGGCTATCATACTTAGTCCACAGGTGACTGTCAGCTGCGAGTTATGCTTAATGCGCAGGCAACCGTCGGCGGCGAGTCATACTTAGTCAGCAGGTGACTTTTCGAGCCGAGTCATACTTAATCCAGTATGCTTAGCCTGCAGGCCGACCGTTTGAATGAATCCTACTCATTTTATCATATTTAGTTTGCAGGCGATTGTCGGCGGCGAGGCATACTTATTTCAGCATAATTAATACTCAAGTTACCTTCGGCGGCGAGTCACAGTTAGTCTAGTATACTTAGACCGCAGGCGACTTTCCGAGGCGAGTCTCCGCAGGCGACCGTTGGGATTAATTATAGTGCTTTTAGCATGTTTAGTTGGCAGGCGATCATCGGCGGTGAGTGATACTTAGTCTAGCATACTTAGTCCGAGGCCGACCATCGTCGTCGAGTCATGCTTAGCTTAACATACTTATTCCGCCGGTGACCGTTTGGGCGAATCACATGGAGTCTGGCATACTTAGTCTACAGGTAATCGTCGTCGGCAAGTCATATTTAGTTCAGCACATATGTCCCGCACGTTACTGTCGGCGGTGATGGATAATCAGTCCAGCATACTTAGACCGCAGGCAACCGTCTTCGTGCGCCGCAGCTTTCCGCAGCTTTCCACGCGGAATCAGGGCATCACGGAGTTGATCCTAACGTACCAAGGGATAGCACGGCAGGAGAATGACGTCAGAACTTCAGGCAGCAGTCAATAGAAAGCGTGAAGGTTGCAATAAATCTCCACTTTTTGCGGTTATACTTCGTTTACCACAAGTGCTTCCTTGCAATTCAGGGGCAATAATAATTGAAGACCCTACACGCACCCATAAAAAGCAGAACTCATGTACAATGTCTGATTAAAACATGCTCGTGACACAGTTTACTCTCCAGTTATTTTAAATTTGTGTAAATTATTATGTTAATCCCAGAGAACACAAGAGTGTGTCAATTGAGCAGCGCATTTGAAACCATTTTAACCTCCCCGTAGCCAAGCATAACAAATCACTGGACGCACGCATAACGCTCGCACGACGCGTTCTGTGCTTTTCGGGTGCATCAAGTTTGTTATAATAATTATATTTCCACATGTTGGCAATGTTGTACAAAAGGTCCCCGTTTTTAGGAAGTTCGCGTCAACAAGGCCATTGGTTGGTTAAGTGTTTAGTATCAGTCACTTTTCCCGGAACGATTTCATTCTTTTGTAAATTTATTTCTCTGTGCTCTGTTTTGTCTACCGAAGTGCGTCAACGCCACCGAAACCTTTTTAAAATATCTAACTGGCCTCCAACCCGTGGTTTCTACTTAGCGCACCATGATTCCGAGTTCATAAATTCTAACCGGCACGTCCCCAGCCTTAATCCCAACCAGATACAAGGGATCGACACTCGTGATTCTTAACCGCAAATAGCAAGTTAGGCCACTTTATTTTGATTCATCAATGTGCATGCTAAAGAGTCTCAGTCGTCCTTCACAAACGATTTTGTTCTGTCAGAACTGGCCAACGTTCCAACGATACATTTGCGACGAATCGCAACCCACATTTCAAGACAGGCTGGATCCCGCTCCTTCTCTCGCCCGAGTTGGAAATCAACACGGTTAAGTCCCTAAACGTTATGCGTTAGTGAGTTAAACACACAGGTTAAAATATTCTGCTTTAATCGCCATCTCTTCTTTGAGCAGGCCAAAGCACACGAACCTGCTTTTTATAGTTACTTCGCGAGCACTGCAATGTTAGTGTGACTAAGGTTCCTTGAACGTTTCCACGAGCGGTGGGTTTTAATGTGTTTTTAGTCCCTTCCTCTTTCGCCTGATTAGGCTGTAACTGTAGTAGGCAGCAAATCGCTGCAATTATGGTGGCGGCACAGCAGTAGGCGGACACTGCAGATCTACCGTCAGCGAGACAAGGGAAACTTCCGGCTTTAAGGACACGAGTTGTCTTATGACGACAGCAACAATTGCGTACAATCGCCTTCATCGACGTTTCTACGAACAATCGAGGACAATCTCCAGGATCGCGTTCATCCACAGCTCGAAAACGACTTAGGCCTTTGGCCCAAGTTCTGCCTTCAAACGACTCTTCAACCCCCGAGCTTCTGGCGCTAACTAGAAAAATAGCATACAAGGCAAATGAAGATGTCCGACCGCGCTGAATTGATAAATGTGTCCGCTCTTTGTGCCATTAATACTCAGCCTACACATATATATGACCCTCGTCCTCTGATTTCCTTTTGGCGGATAATAACTTTCGAGCTAACGTGGCTGTTAACAAATGATATTTTGTATTGATGCCGGAAAGGCACTATAATAAAAAAAAGAAGAATTTTAAGCAGCTTCAAGTGTCTCAAAAACAGGTAGGTGATTCCACCAGAGATCAAACCTGCAGGTCCACTCAACATTTTTTTTTTTTGTGATTTTTTATGTGATGCACACAAATTAATCGTACGAAACTGAACTTTTTTTCTCGAATACGTGTTTTCACTACGAGAAAACAAATGTTTCAAAATTGCGCGACGACCCTGCTCCCACCGCGGAATGCACTACTTCCCACATTTGTGGTCCTCTGGAAGGCAGGTAAAAAGCTGTAGCCCAAATATGTTTCCTGTTTCATGTAGTACACCAAAGGTTTAGTCAACGGCATGCAATTATTATGTCCTTTATGAATTAAAAAAAATATATATAAAAAATTCATAACTTTAGACCTGGCGCAACAAATACAGTAAATTTCGGGTCTTCTACCTCAAAATGTGTGGCATTAGCGACTTTAAAAGCTATACATAATATAGGCCAGGGCATCTAAATTACACCGGCAAAATATGAACTTCCAATAAAAATCGAAACATAGAAAAATATTTTGAAAAAATACATTTTCCGAAAAAAAAAACTTATATTGAAAAACAAAATAAAAAAAACCCGGTCTCGCTTTTATTATAACTCTGTGGTACAACTCTCCTTAGGCCAGGCAACCAGGATGTACACAAACATGTTGCATCATTTGTGTGGTACAAAAGTTCTGGGCAGTCAAAGCGGCGTTTGCTAGGCGTCTTGATTTGGGCGTTTTTCGCTGCACCCCGCCAAGTTTTTTTTTTTTTTTTTTTTTTTTTCAGGAAGGGTAATTATTTTTTTTTGCCGAAAATAAGAAATTTATGTGTTGTAGGTTGTTGTAATAAAAAGAATATTTCCAGATTTCGTTCCTTGTGGTTGTTTACGTGCACTAATGAAAGTTTACGCTCCTTAATCGCGCTTGGGCTTCGCACGTCTCGTTTATTAAAACTGTAGGGAATAAAAGAACGACGCCTCGGGTACAAGGCTACGGGGCGCTTATGTTATGACGAAGCCAAGAAGGAGGTTTGCCACAGGGTATACGTGGTTCGCAGTCGCTGTCGCTATCAGGAGCGAATAAGATATTTGAGTTCACGTTTGCCGCATGTCAAACGTACAGATCCCCCTTGGCTCCGCCGTAACATAAGCGCCCCGTACCTTTGTACCGGAGCCGTCGTACTTCTCTACAGTTCTAATATAGAAATGAACGAAACTCGAGTAGACTTCAGCCTAACTCCGGCACGAACAGTTGTTCATGCGGTTGTTGTTCCGCATGAACAACTGTTCGTGCCGGAGTTAGGCTGAAGTCTACTCGAGTTTCGTTCCTTGCGTCTGAAAACGTAACAACGATCTAAATAGTTCGCCAACGCCTCCCCTTAAGGAATATTTGGAGAATCCACAACTTTGGGCGCATCAAGGGGGATTACTGCGACAGTTCAGCTAGACTATTTTACAATGCGCGGTGACAGAGTTGGCGTCGGCGCGTCAGTGATCTTATCTGGACGTTTGTGTGTTTGTGCGAGTATGGCCAGGAAAGGCACAGATGCAGAGGTTCACTGCACGTGAACTTTGACTCTGCCTGGTTCGCAGCCACAGGCGTTGGTCGTCAGCGGGGGATCTCCTCGGTCGCAACAGCATTGCGAAACCTTCGGGCTTCAGTTCGTTTGGCGGCGCAGACGAAGCAACGGGAGAGGCGACAGACGTCGCCGGTTGTGCACGCAATGCATGCAGCACGTAGCTCACTCAGTTTTTTGCGCCGATGACCTCGGCATTCACAAGAAGAAGATAACTTCCAAGAGAAAGTTTCACAGTGTCAAACGTCTAGATGTTGAATTACTGCGGACACTGCATGCTACCAGGATCTGGTAATTTTAAGGATACAGATCTGCAGGTCTGCCAGCACCGCTTTGGGGCGCCTGAAAGTGCTCCAATCCTCATCGACCGGCACACCTGACGAAATCAACGAGAGATTTCTCCAGAAAGAAAAAGAGCTAATATCCTTATCTGCCGGCGCGCCTGGAGAAACCTACAAGACATTTCTTCAGGAAGAAGCAGTCAATAACCTAGCCGGGTACGTACAACTTTCCAATGCTTTTCCGTTTTAAGCCAGCATTTTCCATTCGAAAGCGGCTCAGAAAATTTAATGAAAAGAGAAAAGGGACAGAGATTGAAAAGAAAGTGTTGACAAAAATACGTGCAAGTTGAAGTATCGCCTATGTACTTAAACATCAACGTATTTTTGTCAACACTACCAATAAAGGTTCCTCCCTTGGTTGAATGGATAATGACTGCCCGGCGGTTTCTTGCGGCGCCAATCGTTTGATGAGCCTTGTTCGATGGGTGATCACAAGAGTGCGACAGATGCGGGAGGACTTCGTCTAAACCGTTTATTTGTGTGTGACGACCTATTCTACACAGTATACAAAGCAAAGGAAATTCGCCGTCCTCCAAATTAATCCAAGTCTAAGCCAGATAGGGTCTCTCTCTCCCCCGTCATGGGCTTTTGAAGACGCTGACCACTTCACTCTCGGGTGAGGATCAACCAATCCTTTCAAACTTTTGGTGGAGCCACGTGATATCCACAGTCTAATGGTTGGCAAGGGGATCGATACACATTCGTTAACTTGCCAACGGACTACAGCCAACAGCTCCGTAACTTCGTCCGTGCATCCTGTTGCAGACACAGCGGCGCCTGTTCGAAAGCCCCAGGTTGAAACCCAAGAAGCCCCCGTAGAATGCGCAAGCCTCCAGATTCAAAAGAAAAATAACATTCCTTCCCGAGGGGTCATCCTGATGGGGGAGACACAGGAAGATGCTCTCCAGGGGGCCGCGTCGGCGGAAAGGCCCACGCGGTCTCCCGTTAGAAAAACAAAACTACACAAAACGACCGGGGATGGAGCATCATACACGCCGCCAGACAAGGCAACCGTCCCCCGGCCGATCGAGAAACCAGCCGTCTTTCCCAGAACCCTTACACTACCTTTTCAATCTGTGCCTGTTTTCTCCACCCATTAGATTTTCCGAGCCGCTTCCGAATGGAAGATGCTGGCTTCAACTTTGGAAAGTTGGAAGTACCTGGTCAGGTCATTTACTGCTTTTCTTCTTGAATAAATGTATCATTGGTTTCATCAGGTGTGCCGGTCGATGAAGATCGGAGCACCTTCAGGCGCCCCAAAGTGGTGCTGCAGACCTGCTGGTCTGTATCCTCCAAATTACCAGATCAGTGTAGCATAGAGCGTCCGCAGTAATTCAACATCTAGACGCTTGACACTGTGAAAATTTGTGTTGGAAGGTATCTTCTTCTTTTTGTAAACACGGAGGTAATCGGCGCCAAAAACTCTGAGTGACTTATGTGCTGCGTGCATTTCGTGCACAACTGCGACGTCTGTCGCCTCTCCCGTTGCTTTGTCTGCGCCGCCAAACAAATTGAGGCCCGAAGGTTTCGCGATGCTGCTGCGACCCAGGAAACCCCCCGCTGACGACCAACGCCTGTGGCCACGAACCAATCAGAGTCAAAGCTCACGTGCAGTGAACCTATGCATCTGTGCCTCTCCGGGGCATACACGCACAAACACACAAACGTCCAGATGACATCACTGACGCGCCGACACCAACTCTGCCACAGCGCATTTGAAAATAGTCTATCTGAAATATCGCAGTAATCCACCTTGATGCGCCTAGAGTTGTGGATTCTCCAAATATTATTTAAGGGGAGGCGTTGACGAGCCGTCATATCTAGGTCGCTGTTACGTTTTTAGACGTAAGGATAAGGAAAGAACCGCATAAACAACTGTTCGTGCCGGGGTTAGGCTGAAGTCTGCTCAAGTTTTGTTTATTAGAACTGTAGAGAATAGAGGCACGACGCCTCAGGGTACAAGGGTACGGGCCGTTTATGTTACGGCGGAGCCAAGGGGGATATGTACGTTTGCCCCGCGGTAAACCTGAGCTCTAATGTCTAACTAGCTCATGACAGCGACAACGACCCCGAACCACGTATACCTCGTGGCAAACGTAGATGAACCTCCTCCTTGGCTTCGCCGTAACATAAGCGCCCCGTAGCCTTGTACCCGAGGTGTCGTGTTTTTATTCGCTGCAGTTTTAATAAACGAGACATGCGAAGTCCAAGCGGGATTAAGGAGCGTAAACGTTCATGAGTGCACGTAAACAACCACAAGAAAAAAAAATAAGAATAAATCTGCAATTATGTTTTTATTACAGCAAGCTACAACACAAATTTCCGATTAGTTGGAAAACAAAAATTACTTGTAAAAAAACTTAGCGGGGTGAACCGAAAAACGCCGGAGTCAAGACGCCTCGCAACCGCCACTTTGACCGCTCAGAACGCTTGTACCTAGAAAATGATGCAACATGTTTTTGTACATTCTTGTTGCCTGGCCTAATGAGAGTTGTACCCCAGAGTTCTAATAAAATCAAGACCGGGCTTTTTTATTTTGTTTTTTCAATATGGGTATTTTTTGAAAATGTGTTTTTTTTAAATATTTTTTTGATGTTTCTGTTCATTGGAAGTTAATAATTTGCCGGTATAATTTAGATGCCCTGGCCTCTATTATGTATAAATTTCAAAGTCGCTGATGCCATACATATTGATGTAGAAGGCCCGACAGTTAGTGTATTTGTTGCGCCTTGTCTAAAGTTTTGAATTTTTTATATATTGTTTAATTCATAAAGGACACAATAGTTGCATGCAGTTAACTTAAACTTTAGTCTACTACAAGAAACAGGAAACATTTTTGGCCTACCACTCTTTACGAGCCTTCCGCAGGACCGCAGAGGTGGCAACTAATGCAGTCCGCGGTGAGAGCAGGCCGTTGCTCAATCTTGAAACATTTTTTTTTTCTCGTAGTGAAAACGCACTTTCAAGAAACAAAGTTCAGTTTCGTGCAATTCATTTGAGTGTGCATCACATATAAAAAACAGAAAAATAAAAATGTTAAGTGGACCTGCAGGTTTTATCTAGCTCTCGTGGTATCACCCAGGTTCGGGTGCAGGCATTAAAGCTCTGTAAACGCCGTTCCTTGACACAATTGGCCGGAAACATCAAGAAAACAGCAGGGCTTCAGCTTTAGGTGTTCTTCAGGTTAAAGACCGACAAGCAAGCCTTTCCATTACGTACCATCATCACTGAGTGAGGCAGATTGCAGCGCCAGATGGCTAGCTTTCTTCAAAAACACCCATCCGGTTTTCGAATTAAGGGCCCCTTTTCAGACAGATTTTCTGAAGCAGTGGTGGAAGCTTTAAAGAGCATTGATTTCAACATCCACTCTGTGTTCAGCGTTAACGTACAATACCCTTTTTATTCCCTTCTACACAAAGCATTACTGGCCTCAGTCAAGTCCTGTATTGAAGACCAAGGGGAGCTTTCCTTCATGAACTCTAGTGGTTTGTCTTCAGAATATTTTCTGGAACTTCTACAATTATATCGAAACTCTATGATCGTTAGCTGGAAAAATTGTGCCTCTTTACGACGACAAGGTTCGTGTGTAGGATCATGTGTGGTCCTCATGCTTAGTCATATTTTTCTAGCGAGGGTTGACGGAGAAATTGATGGTGTTCTGATCGAATCACAAGTGTCAACGGTGTTTCGATATGTTGACGATTTGTTTTGCTCGTGTATTCCAGTTTTGCTGAATGTGAAAATGTATATAAGGTTATAAAAGTATTTTCCAGGTGTGGCGTTGGTCTCAAGTTAACAGTTGAGAAACCTTTGGAAGTTTCAATTCGTAGATCTTGCGTCATCTCGTCACACAAACAATACCTTCTGGAGCTTTTCACTTGGTCAAAAAATAGCATCCCTCATTAAACGTCAGCACATTTGAAAATTTTTAATAAGGGGGATTGCGATTTCCATAATTCGGGCTGCGCTTACGTAGTCCTGCTTTCAAGCTGTTCCTGATGGTTTTAATACACAAGGGGATATATTCCATTCCTCGGGCTTCTCATCACAGGTTTTAAACAAGGTGGTGGGGCCTCTTGATATGTAAGATTAAAAGGATTCAGCGAAGGAAACCCATACATCATCAGAAACGAAAGGTAGCTGTTTCATACATGCACAAACATTGCATAACTTAAAAATAGGAGCCAAAACGTACGATGTGTCTTTTGGTGTTTTCAGCTCCTCAATGTATGGCGCAAATCTGTTCCAAGGGTTGCTCGATAGCAGAAAGCCTTAAAAAAGCCAGGTGCCACAAACGCCAAAGCAAATCCTTATGTGCCGTGTTCAATTGGCGTTGTGTACAAAATCCCCAGAACGTGCGGTAGGAGCGATGTGGGCGAAACCGGCCGGTGCCTGAATTATCGTCGCCTTAACCATGATCGTTCATTGAAATCTGCGGCGGGGGATCATCATTCCGCACATGGTAATACATGCTAGTGTTCTCGAATCTTTAAAGGCACAGCAGTAATTAGACATTATCTAGACAAGACGACTCGCGAAATCTTGGAAGCGCATTGCATTATTAGCTTGGGGAACCGCTGCATTAGCCACCCACGGGTGATACTGCTCCAAACAGAAACTTTGTTTTTAGATCGGAATATGGGGCAAAGACATCTTAGTTAGATGGTGTTTTGTCGCGTGTTACACGCTCTGGCACTGTTCTCTTCTTCCTGTCGTGTTGAATTTCAGTTGCGAGTCACCACTTGTGTGATGTGCATGTTCGTTTTCTCTGTCCATGCCTCTTGTGCGCTTGTTCTGCTAACTAAACTATGCAAATAAGACGGCGTACAACTTATGTGGATATTTTGAAGTCACGCATGAATTGTCTTCTTACGGATATAGCTTCGGATCAAGCGATAGTTTTATGGCATCTTAATGACTGCCACATTTATGGCCCCAGCTACTGGCGTTGCAGCTCGGTATTTGCTGAAAAGAAAGCATCCGCTTGATACAGTTAACGTAATTAAAATAATTTTAAACAGCAGTAGGGCAATTGGTTGCAAAAAATATATTTTATAACAGCTGCAGGCACGTTGACGGCAAGGGTGGCGGAGGTCTCCAAGACATGGGGGGGAGAAGGTATTCCACTTCTCTTAAAAGGGCCCTCTAAAGACATTTGTGTTTCTCACCTTTACATTTTATTACATCATTAGTGGTTTGGGCTGCTCTGGGAACAATTAGTGGCCACAAGATAATAGCGTATCATTTTGTCACGAATGATAGATATGGAGGCGGCGAATAAGTGGAGAAACTAAACGTTTTAATAGGGCGAGCTTGTGTTCAAAACAAAATTGAAGAAAGTTAGCGTCGCAATTGTCGATGACGATGAGACAGCAGGACCGAGCTGTGGGGCGAGACTGACCACGGACCGCCACGCGGAGCTCATCTTGTACGCGCATGGCTTTCTGGAACATTCGGCGTACAAGGTTCGGCGCGTAGAGCATTCGGCAGTTTGATACTTTAGACCCATGTTACGGATAAAAAAAACAGGACGCGGGATGGCCAAAAAAACACGTTTTTCGTTTAAGGCTCGTCAAATTATGAGGCGCTGGAGAAATGCAGCCTTCTGCGTTAAGTCCTTATTTCGAACTCTTTTTGTTCGCTTTCCGCCCATTGAAAAGCATGCGGGAAGGGCCTTAGAACGCACCTGGTATTGCTGCGCCGCAGCGTTCTTCCGCAAGATAAAGTTCGTCTGCATTCCTCGCCGTCACCATGGCAACGAACGCCGAATGAATGGAAGCACGCAGGGTACCGCGGCGTGAAGCTAGCAACAGCTGACGCCATTTTACGAAAGCCGCCTGCTAGCCAAAGCCGAACGCGGTGTGTCAGATCAACCGCCTCTGCCGGTGCGCCGCTAGCAAAGACGACGAAGCTGAGACACGCCGACGGCGATCGAGCAAGCAACAACACCGCTGGACGACTGCAACGGCGGCGTTTATTCGGATCAAAGGCCGCCTTTGCCGGTGCGCCCCTAGCGAAGACGACGAAACTGAGGCACGCCGACGGTGAATACGCGAGCAACAGCACCGCGGGACGATTGCAACTGCGGCATTTATTGGGATCAAAGGCGCGAAATAAGCAAGAACAATTTTTATTTGAATCATAACACGCGATATCCAAGTTGGGGACCACATACCTCTGCTGGGTCTTTCCTGTGAACTTTTTACAGAGACGTGGGGTGCCGCATTCAAAACACAGCTCCGTTTGCAAAATATGGGGGTCCTGAAAAGGGCCCTTTAGACCGCTACCAGAACCTATGACTGACGCAACGAGCACTTGACGAGCGGTTGGCGCATAAGTCGTCTTTGTGCACGCAGTCGGGCGACGGGCTCAGCGCAGCGGATCACTCGAAGTCACCGGGGCCGTCAGAATCCTTGCCCTGTCTGCGTCGGGGCTTTAGATTTTGGCGCCGGCGGCGACGAACGACTGGTATCTATCAGTGTTTCCGCGCGCCTTCTCTCTCCTCCAAAATATGAACTTTGCAAGGTGACCAGTGAAAGGGTGGCTCTCGCGCCGTTTAGATGGAAGAGAGTTTTTGACGTGGGCCCAGGTGCCCTCCACCGTATTGGTGTGCGCACCAGTATTCGGGTTGACAAAGTGCAGCTTGTGGTTAACGGTGAGGTGCGTGAAGCGAGCGTCATCTGCAAGCTTGCGATAGCCAGCCCAACAATCAGTGATTATTCTTGTTCCAGGGCGGACCCACTCGGCTATTAGCCCTAGCAGGGTTTTAGCGTCACGGGTCTCCACGGAAACAAGAAAGCAGCACCCGCTGCCACGCTCCACACTGCCGAAAACCCACTGGCCAGGCCTTAAATGTCCGCGATGGTACTTTCGCCGACCCGAACATACTCTCGTCTAGTTGTACAGTCACGCCTTCGCCGCCAATCATCTCTGAATGCGTAAAGACGGCATTTACCACAACCTCCCGACAAAGGCTCGTCTAATCAGTTATTGTCTTACTTGCGACATCAGTCTCTCGCTGAATGACGGCGCACGGTAGGTTCTGGCACCAGAGGTAGATGATCTTCATGAGTTGGGGAAGCGTCAGGTGCGATCCCTCGAAAAACGAACCGCTCCGTACCGAGACCTCGCCCCGGCACTGAACCTTAAACGGCTACCTCTTGGGCACCTCACGAGTCATCCACCACACCGCATCTCCAGGAATAACCATCCGCAGATCTAGCACGGACTTGCAGCGTCATTGCAGCTTCGCACTCTGGGCACGCACACGGATCCAGGAGCAGGCCCATGCCCTGAAGCAAATTAATTGCTTCAAAAGGGTCTTTCAGGGCGTCATGAAGACGGCACAAGTTAAACGCCATGGCACTGCGACGCTCGCCTCTGGAAGAGTAAAGCGCCGAGAGGGCTAAACGAGCAGAACTGCGCGCTTCTTTGCATTTATTATTTTTCTGATCCGCCATTATACCTCGTGACACCATTCTAACAAACTCACTGGTTAATCGGTCGGAACATGCCATCGCGTGACAAAACAAACGCCAATCACATGACCAGAACGGTTGCCACGGCCGGCATCGTTCCAAAGAAGAGAACAGTCGGACCCAACAACAAAGTAAAGTAACAAAGTGAATAAAAAAAAAAAATAAGAAGGGAGCCGTTCTCGGGCGGCACGTTCTTTGACGAGAGGTTTTGCTCGCAATGTTACTTGTTTGTTTTATTTTTTTGTTTCTTTACCCTAGAGTGTGCCACGACCCTTATTTGAAGCTGCTTTGTTAATTCAATACAAAGACGCGTTGCAACGAAGGAGGGGGGAGTCTTGGCGTCAGAATTCTTGGAAAGAAAAGTAAGAATGCACAATATATATCATAGTGCAAGACCGAGGCCGAGTAACGCCACCGACGACCGTTAGGCTATTTATTTTGTTTCTTTAGACTTTTATCGGGACCACTACTCCACCGTGCCTCAGATTTTCCAGCGAAGGTCCGGCAGTTTTAATATTTATTAGTACTAGCCCGTCGCCCGCCTGCGTGCATAAAGACGACTTATGCGCCAACCGCTCGTCAAGTGATCGTTACGTCAGTTATAGGTTCTGGTAGCGGTCTAAACGGCCCTTTTCAGTGTTTCCATATTTTGCAAACGGAGCTGTGTTTTTAACACGGCACCCCGTGTCTCTGCAGAAATTTCACAGGAAAGACCGAGCAAAGGTATGTGGTCCGCAACTTGAATATCGCGTGTTATGATTAGAATAAAAATTGTTCTTGCTTATTTCACGCCTTTGATCCCAATAAATGCCGCAGTTGCAGTCGTCCCGCGGTGCTGTGCTCGCGCATTCGCCGTCGGCGTGCCTCAGCTTCGTCGTCTTTGCTAGCGGCGCACCGGCAAAGGCGGCCTTTGATCCGAATAAATGCCGCCGTTGTAGTCGTCCCGCGGCGTTGTTGCTTGCTCGATCGCCGTCGGCGTGTCTCAGCTTCGTCGTCTTTGCTAGCGGCGCACCGGCGGAGGCGGTTGATCTGACGCACCGCGTTCGGCTTTGGCTAGCAGACGGCGTTCGTAAAATGGCGTCAGCTGTTGCTAGCTTCACGCCGCGGTACCATGCGTGCTTCCATTCATTCGGCGTTCGTTGCCATGGGTCCATATCACAAGAGCGAATGACATTTTAGCGAACGGCGACATTTGAGCGAATGGTCGTTTTAGCGAATAACGGGGGCGCGCGTTAACCCATCCGTCGCGCTGCGCTTTACGCCGCTTCGCGGCGACAGTCTACGGCAACTCATTACAAAAATATGAACTCACTTGGCCCACCCGAAAACGCCGCTTCGCGGCGTCCGACTATTCGCTAAAGTGTCGTTCGATGAAACGTGGGCGTTCGCTAAAACGTCATTCGATCAAGTGAGTGCCTCCCCGTTCTCTAAGGCCCTTCCCTCATGCTTTTCAATGGGCGGAAGGCGAACAAAAAGAGTTCGAAATAAGGACTTAACGCAGAATGCTGCGTTTCTCCAGCACCTCATAATTTGACGAGCCTTGCACGAAAAGCATGTTTTTAGACCGGAGTTTGGAGATCGTTTTTTTTACAACAACATGGATCTGAAGTATCAATGTGCCGAACATTCGTACTTCGTACCTCAATTGGACGACAAGGTTCTCGGACTTAAAAAACAAAACAAAAAAAAAAACGCTAGATAGAATGAATACAGAAAAGAAGCGTCCGCTCTTGGTAATTGAGCCTGGGGCCTCCGGGCGAAAGTCAAGCACGGTAACGATTCGGCCCCGCACGCGCTCGCTCGGCGACGCGCGTGGCATTACTCTCCCTTTTAAAAAGCGCATCGTCTCGATGCAACGTGCCAAGAAACAAACGGTCAAAATAAACAAAAATATTGGCAAACTTTGGAGGCTTGTAAAATACAGTTCTATCGATCGTAGTACGGCTTGAGGCGCACGACGTGTACGACTTCAAGTTATGGAGGGCGGCGTGATGAATGAAGTCGGTGTTCCGTCGGGCATCACCTCGTTGTTCAGGTCACGGTGTAGGAACCTTCCTACACTGTGTTTCAGGTACCCGAGTCGAAGAAGCACCTTGTAGGGTCGAAATAGCGTTTTAACGGTTGCTCGCTGAGAGCGCGGCAGAGAATGGGTGTCCAGAACTACACCGTGCTTCTGGGCTGGAGGTGAATGACCTGACGACTTATGCTTTAGCGACCACCGTCGACACGTTGCTGGTCATGACTCCGACGTCGCGCGAGCTGGAGAACTTCTTCAGCTGGTTGAGCACCCACCTGGGCAACGTGGATCGTCAGCTGGTTCATGAGACAGCATCGCGTCGAGCATGATACTTGCTTTTTGGCCATGCAACAGCTGAAATGGTGTTAATCCTGTGGTCTTTTGCACCTCCATGTTGTAAGAAAACATGACGTAGGGTAACACCTCGTCCCACGTCTTGTGCTCTATGTCAACATACATGAAGATCATGTCGGCGATAGTTTTGTTTAGTCTTTTTGTTAGTCCTGTCATGTCTGCGCATGGTACGCAGTGCTTCGACGGTGGATGCACCATCCACCGTCGACATGACAGGAAATTCTGAGACAAAGGATTTCTTGAGATAGCCGAGCCATGAACGATGATCCACGGTCTGTAATGAGGACGTCGGGGGCGCCGTGCCGGAGGACAAAGGGCTCGATGAGAAACTTGGCGACTTAAACAGCCGCACGAGATGGAAGGGCTGTTGTCTCGGCGTACCGTGTGAGATAATCGGTCGCGACGATTATCTATTTTCCTGCGTCGATGGTGCAAACGGTTCAAGTAAATTCATTCCGATTTGCTAAAATGGGGCAGATGGCGGCACAATAGGCTGAAAAAGTCCTGCCAGTTTCGTCGGTGGTTTCTTCCGTCGTTGACACTGGTAGCAAGTACGGGTGTAGTGATGGACTCTCTTCGAGCTCGGGCCAGCAGTACTTTTCGCGTATCTTGGCTAGAGTGCTGCTGTAGCCAAGGTGTCCTGCCGTCGAGTCATCGTGGCAAGCTTGAAATATTTCTTCTCAAAGACTGGAAGGGATCACCAGCAACCACGCCGTGTTGTTTTTGTTGACGTTCTCCTTGTAGAGCACATCTTGTTGGTTAAAAAAGGTTGGCAGTGTGCGTAAGAAAACGCGGGGAACAGCCCTTCCTTGTCCCTCTAAGTGCTTTATAAGTCCTCGTAGTTCAGGATCTCATCGTTGGAGGTCTATCATGTAGCTGACATAAATGCGCCGAGGAAACACTCGTCGTCGTCCTCGTCAGTGGAGGCAAGACCGATCTCGACGGGGCCTTTGACAGAAAATCGGCATCACTGTGCTTTTGGCCGGACTTTGTGCATGCTGGTCGAAATAACCAGGAACGGGAGGTGTTTGAAATCTTCGTTTAAGCTCGTGAAACACTGGCTGGCGCTTTTCTTACTACTGAAATTTTATGGTGTATTTTGTAAGGTATGTCATTGGCACAGAAAGCTTCGAAAAATCTCGAAAATGCGGCTACGGCACGTGTCCTCTCGGGGTCAGGACGAACACTCTCGGTGCTCACGACGTGGCCTAGGGAGTTTAGCTTACCATAAGCCAACCGGGATTTCGTTGGCCTGAGAGTTACTTCAGCGGCCTTGATGGCTTGAAGTACGACACGAATGTGTCGTTAGTGCTCGTCGAAGTAGCTTGCGAACACCACAACGTCGTCGAGGTAGGCGAGACAGCTCTGCCATACTAGGCCTGTTAGCGCGATGCCCATAACACGTTGAAAGGTCACCGGCGATGTACATAGTACGAGGGCATCACTCTAAATTTCTACTGTCTATTGGGCGTAAAGAAGACAGTTTTGTCCCGGTCCCGTTCCTCAACCTCGATCTGCCAGAAGCCAATTTTAAGTCCATCGACGAAAAGTATCGGGAGTGGAGCACACGGTCTACAGCATCGTCGATGCGCGGCAGGGTGTACACGTCTTTCTTTGTCACAGCATTGAGTCGGCGATAGTCAACTCAGAATCTCAGGATTCCGTTCTTCTTCTTTATGAGCACGTCAGGTGAAGCCCATGGACAGCTTGACGGCTGGATGATGTCACCATCGAGCATTTCCTCAACCTGTTCTTGAATGACTTCCCTCTCTTTCAGATAGACATGGTACGGTGACTGGTAGACTGGGTGCACGTCGTCATCAGCAACAATGCGATGTTTCACCATTGGTGTTTAGCCAACTTTTGACGACGTGGAAAAACGCTCAGTGTATTCAGCGAGGAGACCGAAGAGCAACATCTTGGTTTTAGGAAAAGCCTCTTTCAATACAGATAACACCTTCGGCAATTCACTACCCTAGGGAAAAGGCCATTTGTATGAGAATGAGAAACTTGTGTCCAATAAACACATACGAATCATACAATATATATAAGGACATATAAGAACATTTAAGAACCACAAAAGAACTATTAAGAACTATATAAGATGTATAAGAGCATCCCGAAGGAAAAACCCATCAATGTAACCCTGTTTGGTAGTCAATGTTTTCTAGTGGACCGCTGACTGTGCCTGACTGTACGTCAAACACGTCTGACTGGCCAACAAGTTACTCTGACCGACAGTCAAACTCCAGTCAGACTCCACTTGTCGGCTTTCTGATGGTTTCCTGGTGGCAGTCGGCCGCCGCGAAATGCCATCAAGATGTCTTGGTGGCGATTCTGATTGTACATCGATTGGCTCTGACTGTACGTCAAAAAGCTTTGACGTGCAGACAGACGTACGGTCAAAGGACGTAAAGTTCGTTCGGATACCACTATTTCGTCAAATCTATGAATACGAAAAATAACCCGACGGAAAAATCCATCAATGTAACGCTGTTTGGCAGTCAATGTTTTCTAGTGGACCGCTGACTGTGCCTGACTGTACGTCAAGCATGTCTGATTGGACAACAAGTTACTCTGACCGACAGTCAAACTCCAGTCAGACCCCGCTTGTCGGCTTTCTGATGGTTTCCTGGTGGCAGTCGGCCGCCGCGAAATGCCATCAGGATGTCATGGTGGTGATTCTGACTGTAACATCGATTGTCTCTGACTGTACGCCAGAAAGCTTTGACGTGCAGACAGAAGTACGGTCAAAGGACGTAAAGTTCGTTCGGATACCACTATTTCGTCAGATCTATGAATACGAAAAGTAATCTATGCACGAGAAAACGATTTCGGGACGTGAGCCCATAAAACCGCTGACGTTAGAGATGTGACACGCAACCGACCGACAACCTTGATCAGAAGCCCGCCGAAGCCGCCGAGGCGTCGAACACGACACCAACGACACCACGACACTTCGCACTTCGCTTCGCCCATGTGGGCTTCGCCGAGCTTCCATGAACGATCGCTCTCGACTCGTTTTGTTTGCCCGCTTTCTCCAACCTGTCGATCCTGCCCGGGCTCTACAATGTCTTACGTTTTAGTAGAATTTCTACTCGACAAGACCCAGCCTGTTGTGAGTTCCGACAATGTAAGGCACTTTAGCGGTGTAGTTGAAGACGACAAGGTGTACTACTGGGCCGGAGACGCTCCAACGAAAGGAGGATTCTACGACGCGAAACTACTGTGCATGGCAGGTGAGTAGAACTGAAGTACAGCGATTGATGTACGATTGCTTGGTTTAACTGCATATGCAGCCGAAGCACTTTTTAGAGCGATGCACTCATTGTCGGAACCTCTCGCTGCAATACTGAAATGCTCTTGACTCGGTCCGAGAGGTTTAGGCAAGAAAGTTTGTATCTTTCTATCAGGTGTGCACGGTAAAAACGTTCCGTAAAAAAACGTAGCGCTTCTCATTAAAAGCTACGGAGAAGCATCCGTAATCTGAAATACGATTGACTTGTCCGTAAATCTAAAGTTACGATTCTTTAAACAACTAAAATTGTTTGGGACAAGCTGGAAGTTGTTTTATTTGGTTTAGACTAATAGACAACGGTTCTCACATTTTAAAGAATCATTTATTGCACTGTCAATCAACTAATGATAAACGTTCCGAAACGAGGTGGCGCTAGTTACCGCTCAATTGAAAAGCACGAGGTGAGATTTTTGTCTAGTATAATCACACTGCCGCTATCTCTTCATCTACCCATCTCCGCTCGGTCGTTTTGCTGCCGCATACCGTTACTGCCGCGCTTGTTTTGGCGAGCGGTAGAGGTGCTTGGTGGTTTTTGTGCGAGCTTTCCTTGTTGTTATCAAAACGGTGAGTTTGTTCTGCTCTTTTTATTAACATTGATTGGGGACTGTCATATATACGTTCGTATTTTTGACACTTCTTTCCTCGAAAGAAACGAAACCACGGATTTGCGTCGCTTGAAACTTTCGGGTTCAATGACTGTCGCTGCTATCTCAGTTCGTGTTTGACGTTCTTCTCAGAGTTGAAAGCTCAAGTCGGGTGCTCTTTTGAACCTTGTGTCATGTCGTGAGCTCGCTGGGACGCGCGGTTCGTCGTTTGTAGCGATTGGGAGGCTATTCGCGCGTGCTGGCTCGCAAGAGTTGCAGTAAAGCACGTGACAACCCATCGTCTGAGTGCGTGAGTGCGCTTTACGAGTTTCGCATCGTTGTTCGCGCTTCCTGTAGCCTTCTCATTTCGCCGAGGGGTCCATATCGTTTCGTCGAAATTCGTTTCGCGGCAGTACGTTTCGTGGACAACTTTTTATGGACACGTTTCGTCGACACGAACGTTTCATCGACGCTCGTTACGCGAATTGCATGCTGCAGTGACGTTTCGCCACTCTTGTATCACTGAAGTGCGTGTAAACCCACACCCCCGCCTGCGTTCACACCACTTCGCGGCGACAGTCTGCGGCTGCTCGTTACAAAAATGTTAACCCACCTAACCGACCCGTACAGGTCGCTTCGCGGCGACAGTCTCATGCAGCTTACCCCCCCCCCCCCCCCCCCCCGAAAAAAAAAAAAAAAAAAAAAAAAAGAAAGAAAGAAAAAAAGAAGGTTAATTCGAGCTGTCGATGAAACGATCTGTCGAGGAAACGTCGTTCGATGAACTGATTCCCCATTGGTGTATCACCACTGCATACTTCACGTTCACTGGTTGGTTAGCAGTCATAATGCAGCCGATGAATTTCTCATTTCACAGAATGCACTTGTGTCACTGTACGCTGATTCCCCCCAACCAGATGGTCTAAGATCATCGTATTGATATTCATTTTTATGCTCATAATATTCTATGTGTACATTAAAGCAATATACCTCCGCTCAATACTTGCACGGCGCAACTCAGGAGGGCGCGTAATACCAGTGTTCCACGGACTGCAAAATTGTGTGCATTAATCTTGGCTCCTCAGTCAGACTGTTTCTAAGGAACATAGCCACGGTTCCTGCAGTTTCAAATTATCTGAGATGCAAGCTCATATTTTTTTCAGGAGGCGTCTTCAACGACAATTGCTTCCTTGTCACTGAGCATTGGCCAATGTTTAAAGAGCCTATGCCATTCTTGAAGGCGGTATGCGTCTTGTTTGGAGCTTTTTACGTGTTGAATTTACCTATTCAATGGAAGCCTTGGCCACTCTCGAGTTTATGCAAATGTGAGAAAATCTTGAAATGCGTAAAGTCCACAGGATGTGTCATAGAATGACATAATCTAGATTACCCTATCATTTATCGTGCCGTAGCGCCCTTTTTCACAACTCGCACAAACATTTGAGCTGTACTAATTTTACAAAGAATTACGCTGCTGCATATTTATAATGAATTGATAACGTGGGAACACTGGTTGTCATTAGGCTGTAACTTTCAAGGCAGGGAAGCATGGTTATCTTGTATAGACCAGCACGCAGCACTGACGTCGCAAAGCTGCGGTGGCGCTGTCGGCGGCACAGCGCAGACGCTTCACTTTACGCGAATTTGGTTTTTGCGCACGCACAGTGCTCACACCTGGTCTGGCCAACGCGGGCTTGCTTATAAACAGGGTGTCTGTCTATAGAATGTGTGCTTGTTCAGCAGTCATTCAGGTTTAACGTGTTCCAACACTACCATAGTCTGACTTGATAGTAGAAAATAAATGGCTTCACCTTCACCAGGCTGAGTATGCTTGAAGCAGGCATGGCATTAATGTTAGATGATGCAATATATCCTCCTAGACCAATCTTCCAAATCAACCTGGAGAAGGGCTTGAAGAAAATGGGAGCAGTGAAGCGAACGACGGCCCAGCTCAAGATTTTAGCGATGCTGAAGGGCTTCAAATGAAGTCTCCACAGAAATCCCTTGAACCTGTATGTTTTTTTATGGTAAGTGCAAATTTGAATTCCTAGACATCTAGCATGTACCTAAGAGGAAGACAACACTAATGTGACTGATGCCAATCTTTTGAGAAGCGTAACAAAGGGCTTTGTGAGTATTCAGAACTTTCAAATATCGAAGTGAATGATGTAATATTTTGTTTATACTTTCATCGGATAGGACGGTTCGGCAGTTGTACGAATTTTCAATCTGAGAATGCTCCAGGACACACCATCGTAAAAAAGCAACTGAAACGACTCACAAAAGCCCACACAGAAGTCTGGGAACTGTATGCAAATAAAACTTATTTCAACTCGTTTATTTAAAACGGGAAGGCATCCTGTAATTGTAACCACAGATGGTTGATCTGTAAAATGTTTGAGCCCCCAGAGCCAATACATGATTTGCTGCGGTATGCTGCTGTGAACCGGTGATGCATGCACGCATTGCGAGTGCTACAGTGTCAAGGCAGATGTGGGCGACATGATATGGTATTCATATCCCGTGTTATTAGGAGTCTGCGTCTGTTTAATTACAGCAACCGGCATCCTGCCACTTTACAAATTATCTCCTTGCAACTTTTTTGCCCCTTGCTCTCGCGCAAAATAATTATTCGTTTGATATTTAAATGTATTATTATTAGAGGGGGGGTGCAACGATTTTATGATTAAGAGAATTTGCATCTCGTAATTTTTATGTTGTTTATCACGTCCCGGGGGATACAGAAAACATCTCCTTCATTAAGAATGTTGCGATTCTGCTGCATAATCGCAAAACAAAAGCCCAGCTTTTTCCCCCACTTGCAGCCGCAAGTGGCAGCCGAAGGAACTACGGCTAGAAGATTACGTGCCCTCGCTCGGCTCCAAGCTGCAGCATAACGCCCGCTAATGTCAGCAGAGAGAGGGAGAGGAAGCGTCCTCCGAGATGGCACACGGGAACCTACACGGCACTCCGAATGACGTCACTAGGAGTGCGACCAGGTGTGACCCTGAAGACTGGGAGTGAGTTGAGGGGTGCCCGAAATGCCAATAGCTGTCTTTTTTTTTACGCAACAACTAGGACACGCAGGCGAAATCGGTTTCCTGTTCTTTACTTCAGAAGTGTCGGAGAGCAACCTCCACAAATTTTTGACCGAAGTCCGGAAATCGTTGCACCCCCCTTTAAATAGTAACTTTTAAGCTTTGAACTAAGTGAAGCCTCATGGTTCTTTCTTTTTGTTTTATATAGAGGTTTTTCAAAGCACAAGTCGGCCGGTCTGCCAGCCACCTGCAGCCATGCTTGCACTGCATGATTACTTAGCCTGTCCAGTGCCATCTGCTATTTAAGCTGCTCTAACCTGATTAAATTGACAGTCTGACAATCTTGTGTCTTGTTTTTCAGAAAATACAGTGTGCACCTCAAGACGTCGAGCTATGTTTGACGACTTAACCATTTGAACCAGTTGAATTATGGAGTCAACTTCTCTTTTGTATTTTTTTTATGGTAAGTCTCCAGTCTGAGTTCTTACAGAATGAGCATGTCCCGGAGGGGGAGGCAACGCTCAAGTAGCTGATGTCACTTTTTCGACAACTGTTGTAGCAATATCAGCCACATCTAACATGTTGCCCCTAAAGCCCCAGTTTGAACATGTATCAAGCCTTTTTCTAATGCATATTTTAGCACATTATGAGTTACCATCAAAATGGAACTGCATGGTTTATTCTTGTTTTGTAGAGGTTTTTCAGGGCACAAGTTGGCTGATCTCTTGCAGCCTCCTGCAGCCATGCTTGGACTGCTGGGTTACTTTGCATGTCCAGTGCCAACTGCGGTTTAAGCTACTCTCACTTGCTTTAACTGGCATTCTGACAGTCTTGTGTATGTCTTGTTTTTCAGAAGGTACGAAATGTCGAGCAACGTTTTATGATTTAACTATTTGAACAAGTCGAGTTACGGAGTCAACTTCGCTGGTGTATTTTCATGGTAAGTAAAAAGTGAGTTATTACAGATCGAGCACGACTTGGAGAGGGAGACAACGCTGATCCAGCTGGTGTCACTTCCGACAAGTTTTGTAGTAGTGTCCGTCGCATGTAACATTGTTTTGACCCCAACTGGTGTTACTATTCACTACAGCTAGATTCAAACCTAATATGCTAAATTCATTTGACTAGTTACTATAGCTAAATTCAAACATACTAGGTCACCTGCTGCTGGCTTTTTGTAGCCGATGAACTTGCCACGTTTGAATCGCAGGTAGTATTAAGTAGTGACACGTTGCAAGCAACATATTGATGTAACAATTGTTTTCTTGGTAACACTAACTGTCACACACTAAGTTTGTGGGAAGTAAGTTCTGTATCACGTTATTTTTACTGAATAAAAAAGTAGCAATGTTCTTTTGGAGTTAATTTTCTAATTACAGTTACATTGAGGAGCATGATGTGATGCATACCTTATATCTAGATTGTCATGGATAGACAATGACCAAAAAGATTATGCACTTCGGATTATCGATGACAAGTGCCAATGACAAAGCGCAGCTAGCAATGCAGAGAAAACACTGACAACAGATAAACAAGGAGAATATTTTTTCTCAACTCCCTCCAAAAGTTGTGCTTACAGTGAGGAGCAGTGGTGGAGAAAGGTAACCTCAGAGGCAATGGCTTTGTATATTGTTGAGGTTTTAACCAGGAACAAATCCTTGTGCATGCAAGCCATTCCACCAAGTGTGCCAGTTGAAAGCTTGTTCAGCGATGGAAATGGATGTGCTTGCCTTCAGAAATGTAAAACTTTTGGATGAAAATTTAGAAAAGCAACTGCTCCTTCAGTATAAGATGTAATAACACTGATACAGGCACTTTGTGCAAAAAACCTGAGCATAGCCGGTTCCTAGTTTTCCTTGTTTATTTGTTTAATAAAAGAAGTAAAGTAAGATAATGGAATTACCTCTTAGGAGTAACCAATATAGGCTACGTTTTTCTTAACTAGCTTAATTAGGTAGTCTTTATATAAAGTATCTTGCCCAAGGCGACAAATATTGTAAGGGTCCTCTAATCGCATAATTTTTTCGCTTAGTTTATGTCGATGCCTACAAGGTCTTGCTCTAAGATTTGAAATCTGTTTTCTTGTATATTCTAACACATTATAAGGTAACCTTTAAGTAAAGGGAACTGCATGGTTCTTAAGTCTTGTTTGTAGGAATTTCTTGGAGCACAAGTCAGCTGATTTCTGGCAGTCTCCTGTGGCCATTGTATTGCAGTATTAGCTTGGATAGTTATAGCCAGCTACGATTTAAGCAACTCTCATTTGTATAAATTGTCATTCGTGTTTGTATGTTTTTTTTTTTCAGGAACTACATTTGGAATTGTACAACGTGGAGCAGTTTTTGACGATTGGTCACTTTGAAAAAGTCATTTTGTGGAGTTCGCTGCACATGTTTTTTGCTGGCAAGTAAATAGTTCAGTTTTTAAAATCTAGCATGGTCTGAGAGAAAAGCAAACTTGATGTGACTGACAGCACCCTTCTGAAAACTGTTTAAACAATATTGATCACATCTAACCAGGGTTTTTCTCACAGTGAGTGGCAGTGGTTTCGCTGCCCACTAGTCCTGCTAGCTGCCCAATTCTTTGAAAAATGTCTTGTAGCCTTCATGTCTTGGCACAGAAATCGCTGTGCTCGGCGGACTTCTGTGCCAAGACATGCAGGTACAGGTCCCCACAACCAAATTAATACGACTTGGTCGAGGTGCACGCAGAAGAAAGATGCAGCTGCTGCCTGTGTCCCCCCCCCCTCCACAGTCATAGTCGGATGCCTATTTGTCCACAATGTGTGGAGAAAAATCTGTCTAACATTTATTCTATCCTAACTTGTACAGCTTCACTAGATCAAAGGCCACAGTTATTAAGAAGGCCTTCCACAAGATTGGCTTTTTCCTCATCTGTGCAGATCCGATATGGTCTCTATAAATTAATTTTATGCGGTTGGCTTCACATATTTATTTCTTGTAGATATAAAATAACTGGTGTAATGAAAGTTTCATGGTACCTCTTTTTTAATGGGTTGCTCGTCTCGGCTTGACCTATTTTCACTTTAAATTCGACAGCATTTGTGGGCGAACCTTTTTGTCACTTTTCACCAGTCGGTTGGTCTGTTTTATGGTTTGTGTGACCGATTTGACTCTAGCACAGGCAACGGCAGAGGCACATGATGACAGCTTGGTTTGTATGAGCGCTCATGCAGAGAGAAAGCGTTTTAAAATCGTGCATCTGACCCTATGCTTTTGTCAGCTCCAAATTCAACTTGTAAATTGGAGTATATGGCATGCAGGTACACCAAAATGCATCGTTCGCACACATCGGAACAGTCTCTCAGAGAAAATTATGAAGAAGGGTCCGCCTTTCAACGGGCAACAAAAGAAATGCGCAGCCAGAATGCGCTGACGAGGTGGCCAAGCAAGCTCCTTGAGTGGTAGGCACTTGGGGTAAAGGGAATGGCTAGATCACATTTTGGGGGTAATCAGGTGCACTAAGTGTGGAGCTTGCAAACAGACTTGCATGCCATATATAAATACTCTGTAAATTTTTACCACTCGCTCAACTCAAAAGCGTGTGCACAGGTGTGCTCAAACGTGGGTAGGATGGAGCTCCCAAATTGTAAGACTGGGGACTATGGACTAAGCTACTGCTTAGTCCCCAGTTTTTGATAGCAGTTTTAGTACACATGCACTCTTTCACCCGCTCAGTTCTGTGAAAACCTTCTGGGATATCTAAAGAGAAAATCAAGTTTCTATGTTCACACACTCTAAGCACTCAAGGCTGACCACCTGATTCGACAACGAGAAAGAGTGCAACTAGCCCTTCGTTCTAATGGGAGATTTTGAGTGGCTGCCCAATCTTATGAAAGTCTGGGATATGAGCTTAGCCAGTTTTACATAGACTCTTCTGCAACATCTCATGAACCTTAGAAATCAAGCATTACTCAAACTGAATCGAGTTTTCCGGTTGGTTCATCAGTTCTGAAGAAATGCTTCAGATTATAAACCAAATCACTATTGCAATTCCGGCTTTGCATTTTTTTCTAAGTTTCGAACGAATTTAGGCTTGAAGTGTATCGGTTTTGACTAAGAAACAGGAGAACAAGACCCTCAAGTCAAACATTGGTTTCAGATATCGGGTCACAGGATGAACAATTAGAGGCCATGTCCATTGGACTTTTGTATAAGATTCATGGCTAATAATTAAATGGACTGAGGGGGGCTGTGTTTTATGCACAAGCTCAATTTGCATCTGCTATAGATATTTAATTATTTTTTCTCTGTTTTCTCTTTAGCACATTATGCTACATGCAGCATCTGAAAACAAAGGCCAAACACCACGGGGGGCTCTACTTTGGCTCTTCAAGGACCCAAATAAAGTGTTCGAAGGTATTTTTCTTATTTTCTCATCAATTATTCAGGTGACATTGCATGATTGCTGCAAGCAGCATAGGAAAGAGTTTTTAATATTCGTTTAAAGAGATCCTTTTCCATTTCAAAATTCTGTAACTTTTTTTTTATAGAAAACCTGGTTGTATCAGCGTAATAATGAACATTATTTTATGTATAGGGCAGCATCACTAAGCGACTGCCTGTTAAATGAACTGGAGAAATCTGCACCTACAAGCATTGAGCTCATATTCTTACCAAAGGTCTATTTTAGCAGTGAACACCATTGTGACATGTAAAGGCACAGCTCCGTCTCTGTGGAATGTGAAAACAGCATTCTCTTTAATTTCAAGCATGAGTGCCGACGCAGATGAGTGAGAGTGACGTTTGGTGTTGTCAAGAAGGTGCTTTATATCGCTGTTTAAAAATGCAATGACTGCGGTGGTCGTTCAGACTGCAGATAATGTTTTGTAATCCCACTACCTTCTATAATTGTGCACATTGGTCTGAATGCCAGAACTGACAGAAGAAAAAACAACTGACATTAAGGAAACTTGCTGCAGATGCATTGCTCAGCTGTGTTGCCTGCTTTCCACAACAGGTTGTGGCAGCTCTCGATTCTATACATTGGTGCCCATTGTCAAATTCAAATAATGTAGTTTTATTTTACACAGACTGGAGTTGCACCTTAAAAGTTTTCATGGGAATCTGTGTCTCAAAAAGAAAACCTTTGATAAGTTCAGCTTGCTAGATGAAGGCATTAATTCTTCGAGCTCATTTTACAGCCTACCTTTCTATTGACACCGCCCTATGCGGAGAGTAAGTCGTCTGCTTCTTGCACAGACATTACGGTGATGTCAGAAGGGTGACGATCTCTCATTGGCTTTGATTGGAAGAATATAGTGGGTAGACCACAATGCTAGACACCATGAGGTCTACGCACTATTTTTTTTGTTCAATCAGCCAATAAGAGCTCGGCCTTCTGACATTACCGCAACCCCTGTGCAAGAAGCAGACAAACTTGCGCTCCCCATAGGATTACGGATACTCAAGAGTGCTTTCCGTAATATAAGTTACGGAAAGCCTACTCTGTTTGCCCTTTTACCGACAACTTTTATGCACTTTTACGGATACTAGAGCGATTTCCGTAATAGGTTTTATGGAATGCATATTCCAGTCTGTTTTATGGACAGCTCTTGAATAGCGTTACGGATAGTAGAGCACTTTCCATAATCTGTTTTGCGGAATGTCCTTTTATTTACGGATTGTGTATATGTTTAAAAGGATTTTTCCGTTATTAGAATTACGGATGACCTTTCCGGCAGCATAGGTGCCAGAGAATTTCTCCGTAAGAGAGGCAAATTTTTTACAGATGGGCTATTGGCATTACCGCTATGTCGCAGCTCATTATTATTGTTTCATGAAGAGCGCAGACAGAAAGCATCCGTGAGCATAGTTCAGATATGTCTGCTGCTCGTGTTCATCCATGGAAGCAAGGGACTGCCTGTCGTAGCATGCATGCTTGCTCTCTAGCTTCAGCTGAGTCGCATACGTTTTGTGAATTAAAGTATACGGTCGTCTCGAAAGGTTCAGACATCGAGGGCGTTTCTCTGAAACATGCTTTGGGTGCACGTGGGCCCGTTTGTGAAGGAATGTCCCTGTTGCCTAAAAAATCAAATTTCAAAAGTGAAAGAAAAAAACAAGAAATAAGGACGGGTACAGACTTATTCCCTTGTTCGAATTCAATATGAGCAGCTGTCACCATTGCTGAGAAACCCTCAGCTCCGGCATTAGGTTCCAAGTTGTTATAGCATTTTTGAACTTCTGCATTGGAAATGACGCAATAACATTGGTAAAATGTTTGCTCCAAAAGTGAGAATGTCTGCCCCAAAACCAGTTTTTGCCTGCTACAAGAGCTCCAAATCACCATTTGTCAGTTTCACCATTGCAGTTACCACCTGCTTTAACTTAATTTATTTTAACTGTGCTGTTTGTTTTACCTTTTCAGATTGAGCATCGCTCAAGGCGGGCGTTTTCTGTGACCTAATAAAGATACAACAGGTTTGATTTTGCATTTTACTTGTCATTTTATTGGCTGTTCTCCTTGAAGTTAACTTGCAGTGATCCTATGGCAGTCGAAAGTATGTAATAGTTTCTCTGGCAACGCTGCAATTTGGTTAGGCTATCCTATCAGCTCAGCAGTGATCACAATCACACCTTCCATCAAATATGTTCCATCAAAGACCACCGCAATACGTTCCATCAAAGACCACCACAATACGTTCCATCAAAGACCACCACATACGTAATTTGGGACATTCCATCAGTGGCAGTCAGACGTCGTCTGATGGACCATCAGGGCAAGTTCCACCAGGGCTGCTGACTGGCAGTCAGTGTCCCAAATTACGTACCTTGATGGAATTTTCAATAGGGAATCTATGCACAAGAAAACGATTTCGGGACGTGAGCCCATAAAACCGCTGATGTTAGAGATATGACACGCAGCCGACCGACAACCTTGATCAGAAGCCTGCCGAAACGCCGAAAACGCCACTTCGCTTCGCCCGTAGAGGCTTCGCCGAGCTTTCATGAACGATCGCTCTCGACTCGACTTGTTTGCCCGCTTGCTCCAACCTGTCGATCCTGCCCGGACTCTACAGTGTTTTATGTTTTAGTAGAATTTCTACTCGACAAGACCCAGCCTGTTGTGAGTTCCGGCGATGTAAGGGACTTTAGCGGTGTGGTTGAAGACGACAAGGTGTACCAGGTCTACTGGGCCGGAGACGCGGGAACAAAAGGATCTACGGCGCGAAAGTACTCTACATGCCAGGTGAGTAGACTTGAAGTACGGCGAGTGATGTACGAGTGCTTTGCATAACATGCTGAAGTCTTAACTGCATTTGCAACCGAGGCATCTCGTATAAAACGAATGGTGAAATCGTGTTTCCAAAGTGGTGGTATAGCGTAGGGGTTAAGATGTCTGATTTGTACGCAAGTGGTCGCGGGTTCCATTCGCGGTGGTCCTGCCTTTTTTTTTTTTTTCCTCGAACATTTTGTTTTATTGAGGCATTTGGCGATATTTATGAGTGCGTATAGCTTTACTCTTATATAAATGCTGCCCTTGTTGATGAAAATCCCTTGGCAGTGGCAGTCAGACGTGATCTGATGGACCATTAAATGACGTCTGATGGTCCATCACGTTATATCAAGGCTGCGGACTGGCAGTCAGTGTCCTAAATTACGTACCTTGATGGGATTTTCAATAGAGATATAAGAACCGTATAATAAACTTATAAGAATCTTTTAACAAGTTTCTTAGAAGCTCTTATATATCATGTATGATTCATATGTATTTATAGGACACATAAATTTCTCATACGAATGAGATTTTTCAAATGCGTACAGAACATGCCGTCACAATCAGGAGTCCTATAACACACACAAAAAAGACACATCACATCCTGAAAGCTGAAGATATACTAATTAATAATACTTTTAAAGGGCTATCTATGTGGACTATACTTGGACGTAAGTTTTTCTTTGTCGCAATCCCCACGCACCGCAACCGCCCCCCCCCCCCCCCCCGTTTTTTTTTTTTATTTCTTGTCGGTCCCGATGAAAAATTTGAAGTTGGAACTGACATTGTCAGTACGTTCGAGCTTCAGCCACGTTTCGATTCACACGAAAGTTCCTGTTTTGCTATCGGTTATGACACCATTTAGTTGGTCACGCTTCGAATGAACGCTTCGTATGTTAGTGAAAGACACAGAAAGAGTTTGTGCACGCCTTGCGTTAGCGGTGAAAGACCGTGCACAGTGTGTGCGATTATAAGCGCCTTTGCGTTGTTATCTGGATACCCTGACGCAGTAAGATACATCGTGACATTCAAAAACTTAGTTACCTAATTTTAACATGTCCAAACGGAGTTTAAAAGGAACCTGTTTTTCTTTCGCGTGTCCAAGTAGTTTACTTCTTCCCTGAAGAGCCTTCAAGGAACAATGCTCTCTTTAGCCAATGTATCGAACACAGTATGCCATCCTTGTCTTGAATCGCAAGAATTCAGCAATGATGAGACCTTCTTTGCTTGATAGAAATTTGCCCAAGCGATGCGTTCTTTCGATAAGGTTTGTAGTAATGTCAATTCCAAGCTGCATTGAACAGAACTCGATAACTTTGGCTTTTAGCGCGTTTCATGTTTTATTGCTATCGTCTCTCATTTCGTGAACGAGTAGGCCACAGTATCTAAGGCTATTCGCAGCGTAATCGCAGCCGGAGTGTACATCATGAATCTGAGATGCAACAGCACTCTCAGTTGGTACGGCATTAGCTCCAGCCAATAGGTTTTTAGAAACGTTGCCCTCAATGGCGGAAACCCTCGAGGATTAGTGCTGCACAGTATCATCTGTCGCTTTTTGAATTTCTTAGAGCTCCTTTATTTCGAAAAGTATGGCGTTCTGTCCATGCTCTATCCTTTGAACGGTAGCAAAAGCATTTGCCAGAAGGTCCGCTATGGGCACTGGTACAACAGTGTCATTGCCAAATCCGGGGTTTGATTCTACATCACCCGATTGAACTAAAAAGAACACACCGCACACTTGCGGACATGACGTCCCGAAACCAATAGCACACGCGGCGAAAACGCAACAACCAAACACTGGATCACGATATCACTAGCCGACAATAGTTGCTTGGGCGACTGCGAGCTGAAGTTTTCAAAAAACCAACCTGCAGCAAAAATATGCGTGAGTACTCCATCACGGCTGTGGTAGCGTGCGCCGAATGACCGACGTGCGATAGCGGCTCTTGTAGAAGCATCGTAGCTGATGAACAGTGTTGGCAGGCTGCTAATGCTCCTAAATTGAAATCCACCAGGACGGGTACCGGGAGCCGCTGTTTTCCCGTGATTTGCTCGAGAACGATCGCTTTATTGCCGTCCCGTGGTCCGTCTAGTACATGGGCCCCGTCATTGCTGGCGATGCCCAAAAGTTTAATCTGCAGCAAAAAGATACGTGAGTGCACCATCATGGCTGTAGTAGCGTGCCACCATATTTGAGCTTTTGGAGCAGGTGATTCAGGTTCGTCACCTTGCATAAAGTTATGCAAGTACTATAGAAAACCCCGCAGTTTCTCAAACTGCCATTCGCACTATATTAACCACGACTGTAAGAAAGGTCATTTTTTGCAGCAAAAAGGTTGTTTCGTGAAGTGTTGTAATAAAAGGGGATAAAAGTGGAAACTCTAAACTTTGGCAAGCTCCTCATTGTCTTTAAATCTCGATGCATTTACTAAATCAGTCCCGCATTCGACAACTGCAAAAGCAACAAAACTATTTTAACAGAGTAAATAAACTGCACATGTCACAACATGCATTTTTTTCTGAAAATGAAGATAATGCGACGAAGGGTCATACGAGTAATCCTCATGTGATCGGTGCCACCGGACCAAGGATTGACACCACTCTTTCTCCCATGCAAGGCGTCAATAATCGTTCCAGCGAATAGGAAGCTACTATAAAGTGAAATTAAGGGCTGGACACTCTTCTTGGAAAGTGGCCACTTTTCGCTCAAGCACACACTTTAATAGTCGCTTTTACGTAGGGAAATATAAGCGGTTAACTCCCCAAGCAGCAGAGATTTGGCCAATCATTGGCCAATCATTAGCCAATGGCTGGAAATGGCCCTTCGCCCTGCGGCCAGACAGTGGCAAGCCATTGGCTAATGACTGGCGTTTCTTTGGCCATTGGCCAATGGCCACTGACCATCAGTCATCGGTCACACATTGGCCAATGAATGGATATTTTTTGGCTATTAGCCAAACGATCATCGCCTGCCATTGGCCATTGCTTGGCCGAATTCCGTGCTGCTTGGCTCAAGGTACGCCAAATTTATGAAAGAACAAAATTGTTGTCTTATGTGACAGTGCTTGCTCAGCTTACTGTGGGACGGAAGTGGTTCGTGTACCACAATCCCATTTATAATCGAGCGGTAACACATCATATCTGCTGAAAGTAGGGAGTTATACAATAGCGCACACTAAAGCCTTGCGCACGCAAAGAATAGCGTCGTCGCCACTGCGCATGCTCCGAACGCAAACCAGGTTTTGCGCTTTGCGTGCGCAATTTTAGCGTGCGCTATTTCTCGGAAATAGCGTGCGTACGCGAAGAGTCTTTGCTCGTCTCCAAGAAGGATTCGTGATGAGAAGTTGGCTAAAGCCAAAACGAGCAGAGTTAAAAAAAATCGCGGCTTCCAGGATTATGTCGGCAGCTGCTTTGGCGGCGTCGTGAGTGCGATGTCGGCGGCATCCTTGCGACGGCGATTTTCAATACGGGACGACGTTGTACTCGGTTTGGCAACGATCCCCGGTAACTTGATACTTGCGACACTCGAACATTTCTCGACGAAGGTACGATCTGCGAAGGTCAGTACACGATACCTCTTTTGCTGAAGTGATGCAGACGGACACGACCGGTCGTCCGCTCGCGTCGCATTCTCATGTTTAAACCAATCTAGTTCTTTTGACCACCGCAAAAAAAAAACTGTTTCTTTCTCAAGTTACAGCATTTCTTCTGTGAAATAAAAATTGTGACTATCCTGGTGGCGTTGTAAGCCCGAAGTGCTTGGGCTTTTGCGTCGCGACGGAGAAACGCTATTCTAAAACTCTCTTGCGTCGCGTGCGCTAATACAAGTGATAAATTTAGCGCTAGCGTACGGTAAAATTGCATACGTTATTCTAAAACTTCGCAGTATTTAATAAATCATAGCGGTGAAAGCAGGTGGCGTATCGTCGTCTGCTTCCAGCCGGCATCTAATGACGTCGGTAGCGCTATCCCGCCGTACGGTATGCAAGCACGGCGGTCGCTCATCCGGTTAGCCAACCAGAGGAGGAAAACTTCCTATACCACCCATGGAACACGATCTGGTAAACTCTGGAAGTCCGGAGGACCCATTGAATCCCCTCGCATCCGGAGGCTGTACGAAAATCAACATGGGGGCACTGCAAAACTAAACCCGAAACCGCACGGCAGAGCCATTGTGCTAGGATGGATGGGCGGTAGCTTGCACCACATCGATTTAAAATATATATTGCAGCTTTCTTTTTCCCCCGGTTTGCCTGTTGTTTTGCTAGCCTTATGCTGCTTTGCGGCTGGTTTTCGGGCTTTAATGCTGGTTAATGTGCGTTGAAACGCACACATGACAGCATTGAAACGCGAGACGAGCCGCAAAGCAGCAGAGACCTAGCAAAGCAACAAAAGTAACACATACACAAAAAATATGCAATGTTTGTTCTTCTGTGTTCATTTTTTATTCGACAGGCCGTAGTAAATGCACACGACATTCCTCACTATTTGCGCAGAAGAATCAAAGAAATTAACAACAAAACATGATAAAACGTTAAGGGTTCGTGCAACGAAGGTGATGAAAAACGTCCTTGCAGAAACACTTCGCCAAATTTACATAAAATATCTGTAGGTTTGCGATCCTTTTCGAGCTTCTTGGCGCATGCTCACAGGCCTTGCGCAGTCCAGCCACAGGCGTGGGGCCAAGAAAAAAAAGTTGAATTACTTGCTTGATTGGCCTTTACGTGCCTGACATAGTCATATGACAACAGCAAGCCTATTCTGTACATCCTTTCAAAAAATGGTACTTCAAATTCAAAACTGCGACACAAAATACTTGTATCTTCTCTGTTTCTCTTCTCCTTGAGTCAAATACCTCCACGCTCAATTGACGATCATTTCAAATTTGATTATATAAGTAAGCATAAGTAAAGACCGACGACGGTGCCTTGCCACTAAAGGAAGCTAAGCAATGAGGTTAACAAAAACAGAAGCTCAGCTCTCTTGTATTAAGTCTTCATCGAGAACCTGTATTAATTTTTAATATCATGACTTGAATTTAGGAGTGCGTCACTGCTAGACAAAACGGGAAACCAGCACGGATTGCTCCATCACACATGCTCAGTAGATAAAAAAATATTTAGGCTCACTTTCACTTCTCGCGAACAGACGCGTGCATCGCTGACACCTATTCCAAATAAACAGCTGACCGCAAGAAGTTTACCATCTTTTGAAGCGAGCATGTGGTCGATCTTGATATTACAAGAAGTTGCCAGTTACTTGAAAACAGCATATTTCTCGCGACAAGCGAACAAGGGGAATCCGAAACAATGATAGGATTGGGTTTTGTAATGTGAAACCATCGCAGCTATTGCCAAAATCAAACAATTAATACTCACTACCACTGCGACAGTTAGCTTCTGTTGCGAACATTTAAATGAGAAACTTAAGCAAGAGGAGAAGACTAGAAGAGCGTAGCGCACGTCCATTGGAACTCGAAACCATTGGTATCCCGGCTTTCGGCAGTAATTGTTTCCCACTTGGCACAGATAGGCACAGCAGGTGGTGTCATGACGACAAAAATCCGTGCTTGACCATATTGCAAAAACAACTAGTTTCCACGAAAAAGAAAAGAAAGCTGCGCGCGCACGAACGTGGCACGAATCTCGCGCTGTGACGTACTCCCAGAAGCGAAACAGTTCGCGGGATCGTGTTTTTAGCGCGTTCTCACCGTCCACTGACTTCCCCGCTCCAGCGGCCAGCGCATCTCGAGGCCCGAGGCAAGAGTTCGGAGACAGATGCAGAAACACTGGCGCGCAATGTGTGATTTTCAAATTTGTATCGCTGTATAAGTAATTGTATCGAGTTACAGAGGTGCTTTTAATGCGTGTGTACTTTTGAAAAGGCATAAGAGTCTAATTGCCTCACGGCGACGTTGAGGGGCTAGTCAGTGCTTTTTGGTAGGGAGGAAATAAGCGGGATGCGACCGTTGGATGGAGCGAGAAGTGACTCCGATCGAGATAAGCGAGGCAGAAAAAATACAAGAACGAGAAAAACACCCGAAGGCACGCCTCGAGGAAGGACAGACAACATGGCCAGCAAACCGAATAAGAAGGAGACAACTAAACAAGCAAATACGATCGAGAATGACGGTGGAGGGGTTGGTAAAGTGCGAGGGATGCGACCGGTGGGTAGATCTAGAGGCGACGCCATTTGAAGCACTCAAGGAGGCAGAGACAAACCGTTACAGATGCGCGCTGTGCATTAAAATTGAGGTACTTTATGAGATTTTAGAGAATGCCCTGATAAAGGCAAAAGAAGATTGAAGAGAACGAGAGTGTCTCAAAACGCTTTTTGAAGAGGAGAAAACATTTAGGGCAGCAGAACGAGCTAAAAGGGAGAAGCTGGAAGAACAAGTTGCAGAGCTCACCAACATACAACAGGCAATGCGAGGTGAGGCGAAGAAGCAAGGGAGGTCTCCGAGAAAGCCCAAATGACGCAAGAAGGGGAAGGGAGGATACAGGAGACAGGCCCCGTCAGGCAAAAGGAATTGATGCCTCCTCCGATAGATCAAGGAAACTTCCAGGTCAGAAACGGAACCCCGAAAGTGGTACACGAGGACAGCAAAGTAACAGGCCAGAACGGGGAGAAAGCAGTCAGGGTAGAAGATGAAAGGAAACAGAAACTGAGGAAGTGACAAGCATGGACATAGAGAGACGGATAATCATGGTCCAAGGACAACAGGAGCGGTTTGAGGAGGTACATGCACTGCTAGCTGGATTAGTGAGGCAATCGGAAGTGGACAGGATTGTGATTGGCCTTCTCGCGCAGCGGATAGCGAGTCTCGAGAACGAGAAGCAGGTTGAGGCAGCGAGGTAAACGATATTGGAGAGGATGATGGAAATGCAGCATAAAAAAACCAACAGGGATTGAGGAAGATGAGGAGGAGGACACGGCGCCCGAGGCGAAGGGAGAAAGCGTAGTGCCAACGGCAGCCGGCCAAGAACAAGCCCAGGACGACATGATATCACCAGGGCGCCAGGAGAACAACGCGCTATCACCAGGGTGACAGGGGAGAGACGGGGCCGAGCTTGCCGGCAGCTGGAAGGAAAGTGACAGGAAAAGGAAGGCAGAAGATAGACAAGAGCACTCGGCGGAGTCGAGTAACAGAGAGCAGAGACCAGCCGGAGCCCCAGTCCACCCCACAGAACCAAGACCGGGCCAAGTCCCTACCCAGCCCACGGAACAGAGAAGGGCAGGGTCGACACCATTGAGATCCCCAAAGGGGGCCAAGAGAGAAATCATTGCGGCAGGAGATGGGAATGTAGGAAGATTTGCGGCGGCGCTGGTCCAGGAAGTACGGGTGGAGGACAGTGTTGAGTTTCTCTATCAAAGGAGAGTGACCATGGACAAGGCGCATGAGGCCATCCGTTCATATGAGGGGAAGGCCCGAAAACTCCCTAGGAAATACGTGCTCCACTTTTGCCTCAACGAGGTCCTTGCAGGGCACAGTGGAGAACGTGACGGCCAAGTTGGAAGAAACATGGAAAGGAAGGGGGTGCCGAGCTTATCATCTGTTCTATACCGGAGGTGTCTAGCCGGTGTAAGGAGATGCAAGCAGATGCAGCCAAGGCTAATGTACGGATACGGACGATGTGCATAAGGATCAAGGCGCGTTTCGTAGACATGGATCTGGTACTAAATCCCAGGTGCATCACTAACGAGGCCTCTCTGTACTCAAATGAGGGAGTGCAGCGAGTGACTACGAAGATCACAGGGATGATAGCCCCTTTTTTATGGCAGCAGATCCGCCCAAAGACACCTCCAAATGCCAGCGAGGGAAAAAGACCACGGAGCGTTGACGTCCTATGGTATTATTAGAGCAGCCAGTAAAGAGTAGGCGCAACGAGCAGCCTATGCGAAGTATCGGCCGCTGGCAGAAGCCGGGTGTGAGGAGAAACGAACGACGGAGGACGAGAGGGGGACAGGGGGGCCCCCACCAACAAATAGTGAAAGAAGGGAACACAGGGGGGGGGGGGGGGGGGGGGGGCAACGGGTCCGAAAGCAAAAGGACGAAATAGGAGAGGAAAGAAAAGGCGGAGAGAAGTAAGGATGTCTTTTCTATACATACAGGGAGCAAGAAAAGCGAGAGAATGGGAAGAAGCTTTCCAGATTCTTCAAGCGGACAGCATTGGCGTCTTCGAAGTGAAAGAGACACATCTTAGAGATTAAGAAAGGCCCCCAGAGTGTGAAGGGTGGGTCCGGGAAGGAAGTAACAGAGACGGCAAAGGGAAAAGAGGGGGTGGGGCGGGATTTTTCAGTGGGCCAGGATGGCACAAGCAGGGTCCAGAGTGCCAAGAACACCTGTGGATGACAGGGAGAATAGCGGGGCAAGAGGCGGCAGTTTTAGTGGTCTGTTTGTGGACCGGGGCAGGTAGTGGGGAAAAGAACAGTGAACTGGTCAAGTGTATTGAGAGAGATTACCACAAACTGCAAGTCCCACCACCATAATGGGTGATTTTAATGCGCACCTTGAGGAGTTCGATGGGAGAACAAACTACAATGGTAAACTGCTGCTGGACATGGTAGAACATCTGGACATGATAATAGTCAACACGCAGAAAAAATGCACAGGGACGACAACGTGGACTCCCAGGGAGATGAGTTTCACTATCGACTAGTGCCTAATGTCCCCAGACGTTTAGGAGAAATTAAGGTACGTGGAGATAGTTGAGGACGGCGACAGGAGCCTTGGAAGTGACCACAACAAGTTACTGATTGCATTTGGAGGAAACTCAGCAGGAACCAAACAGAGCAAATCATTGGGGCTCTGCAATGTTGCACAAAGGGAAGCCCAAATGATTGCGGAGAAACTAGAAGCATAGGCTGAAAACAAGCGGCTGGAGACATATGACGACCTCATCCAATGGTGGATTCACCACCAGGAAAAAGTGGAGAGACCCACAGGTCACAAAGGGTGGAGAAGAAAGCGATCGTGGGACATTGAGGTGAGGAAGGCAATAACGAGAAGACAATTGGCGTGCAGAACTCTCTAAGGAGAGATCAGGAGGAGGGCGGAGGGGGAACTCCTTTGAGGAAGAATTCTATGGAATGGAAGGAGTACCAGGACAGGAAAGTAAAGGTGACAACCCTTATCCAGACCAAAATGGCCAAGGCGGTTAAAAGATTCCTGGAGGACATAAAAGAGGCGCAAAGGGAAGCACCTGGCAAGTTCTGGCGACATGTTCGGGACCAGACGGGAAAACCGAAGGAGGATCCAATGCTCAAAGCCGACACCACGGCGAGGCAGGTGGGGCCGAGGGCGACCATCCGATACATCGAAGAGAAGGTCAGATCGATGTTTGCGGGAGCAGCACGGACGCAGTGATCGCGAATGGAGGGCCGGAAGGACAGGTGGAGCGGAAGATACAGCCGAGAATGGACAACATCACAAGGGGAGACCTGAAGAAAGCGATAGGGAGGATGGGAACGACAACAGCAACAGGCCTAGACAATCTACCAAACAGGCTGCTGAAGGAGCTGGGGCCGGAGACAACAGGACTCCTGCAGCGAGCCCTGAGCCAGATCATGAGAAGGGGACAAATTCCAGCCGAATGGCGAATATCAAGACTCCGACTCATATAGAAGGGCCGAGGATCCAAGCCCTCGTTCGGCACCTACCGTCCTATCGCAATCACACCGGTGCTGTAACGACTGTTCATGCAGGTGGTGCGGAAAAGACTGCAGGCATGGGCAGAGACAGAGGCGATCCTAGGCGAGTTGCAGGATGGCTTTCGATGGGAAAGACGCCTAGAGGACAATCTATTGGTGCTGACTCAGGCCATCGAGATCGCCCAGAAGGACAACCGCCCCCTTTACCTCTGGCTTCTCGATATCAGCAAGGTTTACGAGACGGTCGAACATCGAAAACTGTTGACGCAGCTGGCAGAGCGGGAACTCAGCGGTGAGTGGATAGACCTCTCTAGAGTAGTGTACAGAGGGACGGCAGTGGTAGCACAGTGGCAGCAGGAGACAACACATCCAGTGACCTGCTCCGAAGGCTTGAGACAGGGTGAACGCTGTCGCCTCTGCTGTTTATGCTGTACATAGCAGGAATCATAAGGCGGCTGCAGAAGAGTGGGGAGGACTTCTCACTGGAACATTTGGAAGGTGGGGAAAGGAAGGGAGGGAAACTCCCGAGACTCATCCACGCCGACGATATGGTACTGATGGCGGACTCACTGCGGGGCCTACAGGGGCTCATAAACGAGTGTGGTGCAATGGGAGAGGCCCTGGGGCTCAGCTTCAGTTCGCACAAATCTGGGCTGATGGCCTTTGGGCCAACTGAGGAAAACGGAAGCGCCAACCTGTCCATTCAGGACAACCCTGTACCGTGGGTGGGCCGCTACAAATATCTGAATATATACCTGCAGGCGGGGCACCACTACCCCCTAGAGCACGAGATGAAGGTCAAGGCGAAGAGCAGGAGGAGCAAGGGCATAGCAACGGCCAGGCCCTCTGGAGATATAAGTGATACGAGGTCGCCCGAGCGTTCTGGAAGGTGGTGGTGGTGTTGGGACTCACATTCGGCAACTCGGTGTTGTGCCTGTCATCAGGTACCTACCAATACCTCGAGGTCCGTCAGAGAGAGGTGGGAAGGGCGGCACTATGAGGAAGCCGAACAGCACCGAACGAGGCCGTCCAAGGAGGCATGGGCCGGTCCGGTTTTGAGGCCAGGGAGGCCCGAGCCGAGCTGGGCTTCGAGCGACGCCTCAGCCGGATGAGCGAAGAGCGCTAGGCCAGACAAACTTTCATGTGCTTGCATCTTCGGTCCGTCCCGACCCGTTGGGTGCGACGAACGCGCCAGCTTACACATTGGTATGAACTCAGCAGCCCAGTCTTCTGTCCAGCCGCGGAACAGCCGGAACTACAGCAGAGCATCCGCACGAGTGTGATCGAGAGCGAGACGCGGCGGTGGGCGGAAGGAGCACGCCGAAAACCAGCGCTGGCCCTCTATGCCAGAGAGAAACAGGAGATGAAGCGAATACCTTTCATGGACAACAGCAAGGGCAGTGCACTGCCTGCGGACGCCCGAAGCGTCATGTTGCGGACCCGCGTGCTCCACGCGAAGTACACGGACGTGGAAATGAAGTGTGGGATGAGCGCGCAGGGAGCAGACGAGACAGCGAAGCACGTCATACTGGAATGCATAGGCCTGAGGCCCGACGTTACGTATGAACCAGATAGGGCGGTTGCTCTGGGCTTCCGGGGCGTTGACGAACAATACACCGCCGATAGTTCGCAGCCAGTGGAGGTGACGAAGAGGAGACTGGAGCGCTGGTGGAGGAGGCAAGGGAACTC